>NW_026622974.1:9857217-10158967 GCF_023065955.2 Ursus arctos | reverse complement strand
GTTTAGAGGAAAGCAAAATAACAGGAGTTAACAATTTGGACTAGTTTTTAATTCCTATTCATTTTATCTGTCCTGGGGACTGAGTTTTACCCATGTGTGTGTGGTGTGTGTGCGTGTGTGTATTTGTATATATATTATATATTTGTGTGTGTATATGCACAAATATAGACATACAATTTGTGTACATATATATATGTACACAGATTCAACTATACTGCAGGTTTTCAGAAGAGAGAGATAATATTCAAATACTGCTGGTGATTAGTAGTGTTTTCCCTAACTTTGAAATCAAATCAGTTGGCCAGCCCTTTGTATAATGATGGCATTTCCCACATCCTCAAAGAAACTGAGCAGTTTATTGACATTTTCAATTAAATATTTACAAAGAGAGAGATGAATCATTTTTATGGCTTTACTGTGTATTTATGAGTAATTTGAGTGCTTTCCAATGTCACTGGTGACTATGCATGGATTACTTTATAAATGGACACTACCACCTAGCTCCTTGTACTCACTTATGAAGACACCTTACTCGTATTAAGAAGACACCTGTAAAGCTTAGTGAGTAAAGAAGAACAAAGGAGGTAAATTTGTTTTTAATATTCTTAAATGCTTTAAAAATAGTTTTAAGCATCTGCCCAGCCTCAGATAAGACCTTGACTTTTCCCATTTCTGTCATATTAATTTTTAGTTGCACCTTTCATATCTTACAGAAAACCCAGTGTTTCAAATATTTAGGAAAGATCTCTGGAAACATCATAAATTTAATGTCATCTTGCTATATGATTGCTTGAAAGGAGAGAAATGCAATTAGATTAAAAGGTATGATTTTTAAAAAACTGTCTCTATTAATATGCTGCTTATCCAACAGAAAAAAAATTGTTGCAGTGAATAGTTACAAAAAGACTTTTCTCAGCAATCTCAGACTCTCTCTATCCGGGTCCTACCATCATCGTGACCATCATAACCACATAACACTCTAGGACATACTCTCTTTCATTTTCAAACTACTTCTGAGTGAAGACAACGTATGCATAGAAGAAATTCACATTTAATCACAGTTTAATTTTCTATCTGGAGAAAGGATAAATGATATGAAATGTACCACTGATTTGGGGGAAAATACAGCATTCCTGTGACAATTCTACAGACATAATGTAATGCAAAGTGTATACATTTTAAGATGACATGCAATGAAACACAAATATCTTAAAACTGATATAAATATTAATCATTATTTTAACCTCTGTGTGTAATGAAATCAACTTAGATATTTAAGGAAGAAACTACTGTGTATTTTATTTAATTTATTTATTTTTGATTCAACAGTTTTATTTTACTTATTTTAAGCTTTTATTTAAATTCTAGGTAGGTAACATACAGTGTTATGTTAGTTTCAGGTATACAACATAGTAGTTCATTACTTCCATACAACACTCAGTACTCACCACGACAAGTGCACCCCTTAATTCTCATCACTTATTTCACCCATCCTTCCACCCACCCCCCCTCGGGTAACCATCAGTTTGTTCTCTTTAGTCAAGAGTCTTTTTTTTTTTGGTTTGTCTCTCTCTCTCTTTTTCCCTTTGCCTGTTTGTTTTGTTTCTTAAATTCCACATATGAGTGAAATCATATGGTATTTGCTTTCTCTGACTTTTTTGCTTAGCATACTATGCATTTAAAATTATTTATTTACTTATTTATTTATTTTTATTTATTTATTTATTTTTATTTAATTCATTTATTTGATAGAGAGAGACAGCCAGTGAGAGAGGGAACACAAGCAGGGGGAGTGAGAGAGGAAGAAGCAGCCTCCAGTGGAGCAAGGAGCCCTATGTGGGGCTCGATCCCAGGACCCTAGGATCACACCCTGAGCCGAAGGCAGACGCTTAATGACTGAGCCACCCAGGCGCCCCAGAAAATTTTTAAAAAGTATTTTTTAGCATCAAGATGAACTCATAAAGATCCACAGATGACACAAATACAGACTTAGATTATCTCTATTTGGGAAGACTTTGAAATTTTTTCATATTTAATTGAAGATCACATTTATATGGGCACACAATGAAATCTTCAAACATAGAAAATTGTTCCACTTATAAAGAACAATTTGGTTTTCATTTTTTAAGATTTATTTATTTATTTGTTTGTTTGTTTTAGAGAGAGAACGCAAGAGTGTACAGGGGTGGGAGGGGCATAGAGACAGGGAGAGAGAAACTCAAGCAGACTCTGTGCTGTGCACAGAGCCTGACAAGGGCCTCGATCTCACAACCCTGATATCACAAACTGAACAAAACTAAGAGTCAGGTGCTTAACCAACTGTGCCACCCAAGCACCCCAAAAGCAATCTAGCTTTCTAAGACTTTGAAATTCACCTCTCGGCTTCATTTCCCAACTCTTACCCATTTTCTATTTTAAATAGAGAAAAACAAACCGTAGTTGTGCTTTTTTCTTCTTATTCCTATTGGGTTTATTGGTACAGAGATAAAAATCTCAGGGCAAGTTGATTTCTTGCTCACATGATGTCAAATCAGATGGGGTCAGATGGGTGAAGGTAATGAAAAGAGGACCTGTCTTCACAGTCATTCAAGGACCCAAACTGACTATCCTTTGCCACCTTCAAGTGGCTTCCAAAATTGTTCTGGGTGTGGCCATCCAATCAGCAGATGAGAGAAGAGATCAGAGGATCATGCAAGGCATTTTTTTATGGGGCAGGCCTGGATTCCTACACCCATTGCTAAGAATTTAGTCATGCGACCTTACCTAGATGCAAAGGGGTTGGGGACGTGTCCATGGCAGGCAGCCACATCTCAGCAATGTATGTCCAGAGAGCAAGAATTTCCAGCAGACATCTAGCACTCTCTGCCACCAAACCCCCTGCCCCACTGCAGGCTTCTAGCCTTAAACAAATCCGAGTTCAGCTTTAAAAGAAATGTATAGTTAATTGCTAATGTGAATGCAACTAAAAGTAACCAAAGGACTTATTATCTGAGTGACCCGAAAAAAGTTATGGGACCCACTCAGGATAGAGACAAGAAGATAAGGTAGTGTGTTTGCAGGGGCCAACATGAGGGAAGATAAAGTTGCTGTTTTAAGATCGCAGAGTTCCCCTCTTTGAACATGTTACACTGCTTTTTCAGAGAGTAAGCGAATTTTTAGGTGAAGAAAATCTAAAGATTTCATAATTTCACATTAATATAGCTCGATATCCTTTATTTATCTCCCATTCAGAAAACAAATACAAATCTACTTTTCAAGGATGAAAGCTTGCTCTTTTTTGAGGAGATCTTCAATGTGATACTGCAACTCCAAAAACAGAAACGTTCCACACAATAGCTGCAAATACCTTGCTTTTTAAGGTGGTTACACTTCCTGCAGGCACCCTCGTCTTCCTGTTTGCTGTAAAGTGAAATTGCTGCCTGTGACTTCTCGTGATTGGTAAATTTGGAGAGTCGAGCCATTTACGTGACTTCTAGTGATAACTCTTTTAAGGCTGTCCAAAAGCAAATTAACTGAGATAGGATGCTATTTACTCAAAGGAGAAAGAAAAGCAAGAAGAAAAAGAAACATCCTTCACTGTCTGATTCATTGCATCAATTAGGACACACAGAGCAGCATCTTTCTCTATCATCTGGCCTCTCCTATGAGCTGCATTTTCTGTTGTTCATTCTGACCAGTTCTATCACCAGCATCCATTGCTTCAGTTGTTACTCTCATCCCTTCTTCTGCATGGGGCAAATCATCAGGCAAAGAAGCCAAACACCTGTGAATCATCTCAAGGATCCCTTGCAGATGCTTTTGAAACATCGTAACTACTTCAAGGCATTAACATTTCTGCACCTTCCCTGTGACTCTCAGGGTCTCTCTCAATGGGCTACATACCTACAAAAAGCACCTTAAAATCTTCTAGCTTTCTCTTCTCATTTTATATTCCCAGGACTCCTTATCAAAATACCTAAGAGGTCTAAGAAATTAATAAAAAGAAACATAATGAGTTTTCTCAGTTCATTCTCGTGACCAAACTGCCAAGGATGATGCTGTTTGATGTCCTGTCTGCAGGGCAGATGATAAGATCGCCGCATTGGAACTGATGCCAAACATCATGTAACTCTCTTCATTGCAGGTGTAGGCTTGACAGTTGCCTTCCTGAATATTGTCCTCTGTATGCTCCTTGACGTACTGCATCGGAGGGGGTGAAAGGGCACGCACGTGCTGTGGCTCACCCGTTGTGGAAGAATAGAACCCCAGCTCTCTATTTACACTGGCAACTGTGTTGACCGCCACCACCAACCGACTTCTGGCCTCCTCCTCCAGGAAGAAGCCACTGATGCTTTTTAAAAATCCCTTTCTTGGGGCACCTGGGTGGCTCAATCGGTTAAGTGGCTGCCTTTGGCTCAAGTCATGATCCCAGGGTCCTGGGATCAAGCCCCACGTCTGGCTCTAGGCTCAGCGGGGAACCTGCTTCTCCCACTGCCTCTGCCTGCTCGTGCTCACTCTCTCTATCTCTGTCAAATAATTTTTTTTTTAATCTTTAAAAAAATAAAGACCAAAATTTCTTTCTTTTACTCACATGCCACAAGCAGTCTATCAGTAAATCATGTTGGCTTTCCCTGCAAGATAATTCACCATTTAATCCATTTTTTCCCATTTCTGCTGCTATAAACCTACACCAAACCATTATCATCTCTTGGCCTGTCCCTGCAATAACCTCTAACTGGTCTCTCTGCTTTCATTCTTGTCCTCCACCTCCTGAATCATTCCGTGTATGGCAGTCAGTCCTTAACTTCCTTAATATCGCGTTAACCCACTTTCAACAGTTGCTTATGTTTTATAGAATAAATCAAACCCCTCTTTCTTCTTTCCTTCATCTACCGTGCTTCCCTCCTCTAACTTAGGTCTGAGCATAGTGACCAAAGCCCACAGGAAAACAATTTTATTGCAACTCAAACCGGTTAGGCGTTTTATTCAAATTATAGCAGGAGATTTTCTTATGCAATTCTAAATATCCAAATGATAAAGCTTCATGAGGTAAAGAATGAGAGGCAAATTGGAAAAAGCTTGTTAAAAATATTAGCCATTAAATTTCTAAATAATCATATTTTAAAGTAATTGAATTATTAAGTTTGAATTTTAATAATTTCAAATAATTTGTATCAGGGCAGATAGTGTTGGGAACAGGAAAGTGATATGTGCTGAAGAGTGGACCGTGCATTCTCCCAAAATATCACCTTCTCAATCTATCTCTGCCTCCTTTCTGGCACTTCCCCTTTCTCTTGTTAGTTCATTTTCCTGTTCTTTCTTTTCTTTGTTCCTGAATGACACTATTGTGAAAAAAAAAATCTCAAGTTTTTGCATGCAAATTTAGTCCCTCCACCAATATTTGTGGCTTCCTTACTCTGTGCCAAGCACTAGCGTAGGAGCTGAGACTGCTGCAGGGCCCACGTGCTTTATAAGTAATCTTCTGAATGATGTCAGGCACATACTGACCACTATATTCATCAATGCATTCATGGATTAATTTGATCAATAATAGCTGCTGATTATAGACGTCTCTTTAACCTTAAAAAATAATTACTAATGCAGCATTTAAAGAGATTTATGACCACATGAAAGTAGCTTAATAAGTCTTGTTATTACCAAGCATCATCTCTTATTGGTATTAGTTGATCTACAGAACTGCAAGGTTCAGATGAAAGTAAGGAGTAGGGGTGCCTGGGTGGCACAGCGGTTAAGCGTCTGCCTTCGGCTCAGGGCATGATCCCGGCGTTCTGGGATTGAGTCCCACATCAGGCTCCTCCGCTATGAGCCTGCTTCTTCCTCTCCCACTCCCCCTGTTTGTGTTCCCTCTCTGGCTGGCTGTCTCTCTCTGTCAAATGAATAAATAAAATCTTTAAAAAAAAAAGAAAAGAAAAGAAAAGAAAAGAAAAGAAAAGAAAAGAAAAGAAAAGAAAAAAGTAAGGAGTAGTAATTTATGATCACAGGGAATGGGGCACCACGAGGTAGGAGGCTTACAGTCTTGTGGCCAGGGGGCACTGTCTGTGTACACAGAAAAGCAGATGGCATACAGTTGTCGTGTCAATGCCAATAGGAGAGGCAGTCGAGTGTCAGATCTAACTCATCCCAGTCCTCTACCCTCCCCTTTCTTCCACCATCTATCTGTCTTTATCTCTATGTCTATGTAATTCTCTCTCTCTCATTTTTCCCCTCTCAGCCCAAGGAAAAGCTTGGAATTATTGTCAACTCACCTAGATATCTTCCTGTTTACTAGTCCTTTTATTTTATTGCTTTTTAACTTTAGGCAATTAACAGGCAATTTACAAAAAATGATGAAGACTCAAGAAACCGTAGAGCAAATTCCTACTCTCAAGATATTTTTTTTCACTTTCAAATTGTACTCAATTTCTCTTTTCTTCCAATAATGCAAACCCTCTGATTGCAACTTTCTTGTCAAAGCATTACACAAGTGTGAAAATAAACAAATAGGACACATTGCTTGAAGACTGCAAGGCTCAACTCCAGATGTACAATTTGGCATCCAGACTGAGATAAATTCAACCCTTGGGAACAATCATGTTTTAAATCTCTTTTTATATCATATTAGGGGGTGAGGATTTTATAATTTTTTCTGGAAGGAACTATGAAAGAAGATGGAGATCAAGAGTCTCCCAGTTTTGCGCAGAATCAAATTATCTTAAGAATAAGGAACATAGGGTATGTCACTTAACTCCCTTGTGCCCCAGTGCTTTCATACTTAAATAAAAGGGTTTGGACTTCATAATTAATATAATCATCACATGTTGGGGAAGAAAATTATTCTTATACCCTCCAGGTTCTTCTGGTTGCTCTAAGAATTAACATGAGACGGATTAACAGGAATAAAAAACAAAATTTAATTATGTGTGCACAGAGGCCCAGTAGTGAAATTGAGACCTAAGGAAATTGGCCAGGCATGCAGTTTTTATACATTTTAGACAAAGAAACAATAAATCTGTGAGAAATTGACAGAACAAAGATAACTTATATTTGGGAGCTGCGATCAGTAAAAACATCTAAACAGCATTTGAGCTGAGGTAGTAATTAATACAAGTACGTGGTTTGTTAACACAGCCTTCTCAGCTCTGAATTCCTGATCTGTGGTAGTAAAGAAGTCTCTTTATCTCCTGGTACAGGAATAGTTCCTTTCACATGGGAGACTTACCTCCTGCTTTCGGAAGCCAAAGAGGCTGGCAGAGTGTTTGTCTTGCACCGGCTGTTTCTTAACTATCTTTTAATTCAAAATAGTCCATAGGCCCAAGTGGGACACTTTGGGGCTGCTTGCCCTTGGTCCCGACATGTGTGATGCTCTCGTCATCTACCAAGATGCAAACCGACTCTAAGCAACATTGCCCAGAACAACCTTAAAAGGAACAGCCCACCCTGAACAAAATTATAAAAAGAGAGATGTTTCTATGTAGTGTGTGTGTGTGCGTGTGTGTGTGTGCGTGTGTTTTAACCAGTAGTCTCTGTATCCTTTCAGCTGTATGTAATCTGTCCCAACATGAAATCTCTCTACAGTATAACCTAATATTCTCAATAAAGAATCCAATAATACTCACTCGCACTAACATTTTTGGTACTGTGTTCTCTCTACGTTTTACATTTATTAGCATTTTATTTCGTCCTTCCCTCCTCCTCTCTTCATGTCACTAAACATTAATTCAACCAACACTATAAGCAGACAGTATGGTCTGGGCTGTGGACCAAGGAGAAATGACGTCTAGTTCCTGCCTTCGTATTGCTCATGTCCTGAAAGAAAGACAGGGTTTATTGTCAGTTAATGATATTAAAATGTGAAATATAAATGAGGGGGCGTGCTTAGAAACAGAGAGAGGGGTAACTAACTTTAGGAATTCTGGAGAGATTTCACAAAGAAAACCATATTTAATACTCAAGGGTGTGAGAGAGGTTGTTTACCAGGCAAAGAGAGATTGTGTTCTAGGGAGTGAAGGGAGCATCGACAGGAATAAATAAAACAGACACTAATGGGGTTAAAGCAAAGGTTTTAATACAGTGCTGCCAAAGCTACTTCCTGCTGGTCTCCTGGCGTCAAAAGACCCCAAATAAGTCAGCTCTATTTATCCCTGTTTGAAGAAATTTTAAAAGTTTGAAGGTGGAAATTAATATAAAAAATTTGACCAAGAATCACTTGGATCAGTGAACAGGCAGATTAATTAAGTTAAGGATTGAAAATAAGGCCAGAATCTCTCGGCTCAACCCCACACTGGGGACTCAAAGCCTTTTGCACAAGAATGGGTAAAATGGTTCATGGGGTAGAGAAGAGAAGGTTCCAGGACTCCTTGATACGGAAGTCCAAATGGTGGCCGGGTGAAGCCCTGCCCACGACTACAATTAGACTGAGAGAACACGAGAATATCATGATTGATAGGATTCTGAAAGCTGGAATGTTTAACAAGCTTTTTTTTTTTAAGATTTTTATTTATTTATTTGACACAGAGAGAGAGACAGCCAGCGAGAGAGGGAACACAAGCAGGGGGAGTGGGAGAGGAAGAAGCAGGCTCTTAGCGGAAGAGCCTGATGTGGGGCTCGATCCCATAACGCCGGGATCACGCCCTGAGCTGAAGGCAGACGCTTAACGACTGAGCCACCCAGGTGCCCCTAACAAGCTTTATATAAAGAAGTTGTGTGTCCTTTGGCTGAATGTCTTATGGGAATGGACATTATGTCATAAGGGGCAGCAGTTCTCTGACCTCGTATGGTAAAACCAGAAACTTTTGAAGTCCTAAAGGAGGCTGTGGTTAAGAATATGAGGCTGACGGAATTAAGGTAAAAGTTTGTAGGAGAACTGACGTATTTGAACTGGCTTTATGTGAAGTGATTGTGTATCTTACACCTGATTGGATTATGGGGATGGACATTGTATCTGATTGGAGAATATTTGTCCCCTCGAGTACTGTAAAACAGAAGGCATGTAAATTAGCCTTTCAAGTGATGTTTATTGGACAAGCTAAATGAGAATTGGTAAGACTATGCAAGCCCACCGAGTGTGGAATCATAGCTGGAGCAGGGGTGGAGACAAAGTCTCTGTGTCCCTTCTGTGGGACCTAGACTGAGGTTTAGAGCGAAGGCCAGGAGCACCTTCCAGCGATGGCCACCGGGGCTTCAAGGTCAGGAATTTCCACTTGAATGGCATTTACGACCTTGCTATCAGACGTTAATTGAAGCTACCCCGGTGACTGAAGAACATAAAGTGATTTTGAAACTTGAAATCAGTGGATGATGTCAGAGAAACGCACTAATGGCGATGGTGGTATCCAGAAAAGTTCCATAACAATATGGAAATAGTTTAAACAGGATCTTGTTATTGGGAGAATGCAAGAGAGACACTCTGGGCAGGGAGCCTCTTTTCCTCTGGGATGGACTCTAGAACCGTGTGAGGAGCTGCTGGATTCCATGGTCCCTTAGGCAATGTCTATAAACAGCCTTTAACTGACTGACAGCTGCTCGGTTTGTGGAAGACAGTTCCAAAGTGAATGGACAATAGCATCCTGTTTGTAAATCCACCACTCTGATCAAAGAAGATAAGAAAGATCAGCTTGGGTGATCCTAGGGGTGAAATCCTGGGTTTTCCTAGCAGTGATGGAAGAACCAAACAGTGGGGAAAGCCCCTATGTTTGGGTTTTTACTGACTCAAGGGCAGTGGTCAATGGCTTGGCCACATGGTCAGGCAGAGATGCAATGGAAACCTGGCCTTTTAAAGGGATGACCATATAGAGCTTGGCTCTGTGGAAATTAGAGGGAAAATCATTTCAGCAGGTGTTGTCCGGGTATAATAACTTGGCAGTTTCTGTTCATGTTTGAATTTTTATGGGAACTCCTTATCAAACTGGCCTGGGATTCTTCTTTTGGCGAAGGCAATCTCTTTATTTCCAATGAACGGCTCCTGCCTGATGCCATACCACAGCCTAAGACTCTGACCCTCTGATCCGATGCAAACCAACTTCTCGTCTACTAACAGGAAGCTTCAGGTTAAATCTCCTTATATGATTTTATTTTTATCTCAGCTCCCAGCTTTAAAGATTAGCTCACTGAACATCTGATCTTTGATGGTTTTTTGTTTCAATATGAATGTAGCTGAAAATGCTACACTGACCAATTTTGTTTGTTTCCAATCAAAACAGTCACAGCATCCATATATGAAAGAATTAATAAAAATGGATCCCAGTTTCCATTATCCATTGATACATCAATCCAATATTAATTCTGGATCTCCAAAGCAGATTGATACATATTACAAATGGAATCACACAGTAGTGGTCCTTCTGTTTCTGCTTTATTTCACTTAGCATGATGTGCTCAAGGTTCGTCCATGTCGTAGCATCTGTCAGAATTTTATTCTTTCTTAAGGTTATGTTTATTTTGTTTATACATTTATCCATTATATTTATCCACATATTTGGTTGTTTCTATCTTTTGGTACTGTGAATAATGGTGCTATGAACATTAATACACAAGTATTTGTTCTAGTCCCTGCTTTCATTTCTTTTGGGTTTATATCCAGAAGTAGGATTCCTAGATTATATGATAACAATATATTTAGCCTCTTAAATTTCAGCTCTAATTGGAGATAACTGTAGATCTTCCATGGTTGAGAAAGGATCAATTCATGAATATCCATTTGCTAGTCATAAGTCTTACAAATGGACTTTTAAAGTTTTCACAAATAGTACATATAAAAAACAGTCTTTATATGCCAAGTCTGTGTTCACTGTCTGATTTTTATCTGACTTGTAAATTATTTAGGAACATTTCAATTTTCTACATCACTCTTCTGTTCTTTTCCCCAAGTACTTGAAGCCAAACAGAGATTTGCTCAAAATCCGAAAAAGCTTTCCATTAGGTTGATATTCCATTTGCCTACATAAAAGTACAGAAGTTGATACAGATCTATTTTTCTGAGCTAATGCCATCTATCGTTTTATTAATGTTGATTCAGTTACATTGAAACTGAAGAGGTCTGTCATCAATGTATTAATGAACTGAAAACAATTTCTTTCTTTATTTCTCTGTCTAAATATTAAATTCTAACTTCATGTGTTTACCAACTTGTATAGCAGGTGAATTTTGTTACAGGACTAGAAATTAGATAATGACTCAAGATATACTTTAAGGCACAGAATTGTTCCAAAGTTAGAAGCATCCTTAAGCTAGATAAAGTACATCAAGCTTTTAAACTATTTTTACTTGGCTTCAAGCTTTAAGTTCTAAGGCCTTTTATCTTTTGCATTAATGAGAAAAAGTCCTTTTGAGCTACAGTTTGCAACGATTTTAACTTTTATATCCCTTATCTCTATAACCCATCAATATTTTAAAACAATGTCTTTAGTTTCTTTATTACTGTAAAAATAATCACTGTAAAAAAATAGTCTCAGAAAATTTGGAAAATAGAAGAATATAAGCTTCATATTTATAATTCTACACAGTTTTAGAGTGCCCCAAAACTCTCAAGGAGCAATAAACCTCCCAAAGGAAAAAGATCCTTATGGGTGAAAAGATGATAAATTAAATAAATAAATAAATCTTTAAAAATCTTAAAAAAAAAAAACCCATATTTATCAAGTATATTCAACATCAGGAAATATGTTGCTTAAAACAGCTTTTGTGGGGTGCCTGGGTAGCGCAGTCGTTAGGCGGCTGCCTTCGGCTCAGGGCGTGATCCTGGCGTTCCAGGATCAAGTCCCACATCGGGCTTCTCCGCTGGGAGCCTGCTTCTTCCTCTCCCACTCCCCCTGCTTGTGTTCCCTCTCTGGCTGGCTGTCTCTCTCTGTCAGATAAATAAATAAATAAAATCTTAAAAAAAAAAAGTCTTTTATTAAACCGGCTGGCTCGAACCTGATGGGCAGAAGTGCAGGGGCTGCAAACTAGAAGCTGGTATCAGAACACCTTCGGCACAATCATTTTCTGTTGGTCAGTGTGTGGCATCATTTCCATAGCAGCAGCAGCATTTACAAATTCACTGATGTGAAGAAGAATCAAAATGTAGCAGAGCTAAGAATCAAGAAGTCATGGACAGTCAAGAGCTTCAGATCACAAAGTGTCCTAATAAATGGGTCAAGTAGTTCCTGGAAGGCCAGATGTTAAGTGAGCTAATCTTTAAAGCTGGGAGCTGAGATAAAAAATAAAATCATATAAGGAGATTTAACCTGAAGCTTCCTGTTAGTAGATGAGAAGTTGGTTTGCATTGGATCAGAGGGTCAGAGTCTTAGGCTGGGGTATGGCATCAGGCAGGAGCCGTTCATTGGAAATAAAGAGACTGCCTTTGCCAAAAGAATACTCCAATGCCAGTTTGTTAAGGAGCTCCCATAAAAATTCAAACATGAACAGAAACTGCCAAGTTATTATACCCGGACAACACCTGCTGAAATGGTTTTCCCACATGCAAAATGGTTGAGTGAAAAAAAATGTTGAATTCAAAAACCTCTTAGAAACGTTGATAAGTAGCCACTTCATTTCTTGGTTAGCTTAAAGCGACTTTGTTCCTCTAGAAGCGTGTGTGTTTGTAGGTAAGCAGTCTCATGATCCCGACTTGTAAAAATGCCCTGAATCCAGTGACAGGTCCAAACCTCCATTGCACTTTGGTCAGGGTATCCTAATGTGAGTGTGAATATGTTAAGGAGAAGCAGTATCACAGGCTCTTGCTTTACTGTCAATACATAAGAAGTCTTCAGTAAATGGTTTGAGTGAATAGTGAGATTAAAGCAGGGTATAAAGAGGATGTGGAACCATCAAGTTTCTTGGTTGCAAACTACAGAAACTAAATCTTTTTCAAGGAGAAAATAAGATTCAGAGAGCATTTAGCAGCTCCCAAAGCTAACAGAAGGCTGGAGACTAAAGGTCAGAAAACAAGCCCCAAGAAGGCAAGCTGATTCACAGGCAAAGGACAGCACGGGAACATTCTAGTTTATTCTAGTTAGAAAGCCACCATTATTACTGTTCACAACCAGCCTCCAGGGTGTCAATTCCTGTGCATTTTGCATAACTGTTGCCAAATTATTTAATTCCAGTTATGAGGACCCAATTGATAAAGCCCGGGCCACAGGCTTCAACTGCCAAAGAGGGGTTGGGGAGAATAGGAAATATCCATCCCAACTTGAGTTTCCACAGTGGGAAGCAAGGTATTTATTTAAAAATTCCCTTGAGGGACACCCAGGTGGCTCAGTCAGTTGAGCATCTACCTTCCGTTCAGGTCATGATACCAGGGTCCTGAGATCAAGTCCCGCATCGGGCTTCCTGCTCAGCGGGAGTCTGCTTCCCCCTCTGTCTCTGCCCCTGCCCCTCCCCCTGCTTGTGCGTGCACGCGGGCGCTCTCTCTCTCTCTCTCTCTGACAAATAAACAGAATCTTTTTAAAAGAAGAAAGAAAGAAAGAAAGAAAGAAAAAGAAAGAAAGAAAGAAAGAAAGAAAGAAAGAAAGAAAGAAAGAAAGAAAGAAGGAAGGAAGGAAGGAAGGAAGAAAGAAAAGAAAATCCTTTGAAGTAAAAAGAGTCTTGGATGTGTGTGGCCAAAAATGACAATAAGAACAATAGTTACATTTATTGTGCCCATATTAGGTCCCAGGCTTTGTTTTGTTTTGTTTTGTTTTTTAAGAAAGGGTGGTGGGTCAAGGAACAGAGGGAGAGGGGGAGAGAGAATCTTAAGCAGGCTCCAAGCCCTGCATGGAGAGTGATGCGAACTCAATCTCACAACCCTGAGATCGTGACCGGAGCTGATACCAAGAGTTGGACACTTAACTGACTGAGCCCGCCAGGCACCCCCCAGGCTTTGTTCTGAGTATTTCATAGGCACTACTTTTAGAACCCTCACTATAACTTGATTATGACTCTATGAAGTAATTATTAATCCCCACTTTTCACAGAACAAAACCAATCACAGAATTAGACTTACCCAAGTTCCCATACCAAGTAAACTTTGCAGCTGGGATAAGAAGCCAGGCAGGCTGGATTCAAAGCCTGAGGTACTAAGAACTGATCTATATACTACATGCTCCAAAATGCTTTCAAGCATCTCCTTTCCCAGCTGGTTATAATGCTGAAGTTTCAGAGTATACTTTTTATCTTCACAGTTGTAGTCTTCCAATAAGAATCGTTAGTGATCCTCTGTTGAAACAGCAAAACATGTGGTTCATCTATACTATGAAATATTTTTTACCATCTTAAGAAATAAAGAGATAAGAGAGAATAGTCAATGGTATTGTAATAGTGTTGCGTGGTGACAGACGGGAGCTACACTTGGGGTGAGCCCCACATAACATAGCGAGTTGTTGAATCCCTATGTTGTACACCTGAAACTAAGGTACCATTGCGTGTCAACTATGCTTCAATTAAAAAAACATAAAAATAAATTTTTAAAAAAGAGGTAAAACTCATATTACAGGACATAAGGTTAAGTTTTTAATAAAAGTATATTATATTGTGATGCTGACATTTAAAAAATAAGATATATGTATATAAAAACATATTGATATATAAATACATAGAAGGAGACCAGAAAGATGAACACCAAACTATTGTTATGGGAGTGGAAGTGAATGGGTAGATGCTCATTTTTATTGTATGTGGTTCCATGTGGTATGAATCATTTTTAAAAGGACACATTTGTTTATAGCTTTTATAATTTAAAAACTAAAAATGAACATAAGTATACATACATATGCATATAGACATATACCCTTGTCTATATTTCTAGGAAGGGGAGCATTTTTTCTAGAATGTGAGTAATAACCGAGAGAGTAGGTAGCAGAGAAATCAGTTAGCCCAAGAAAAAGAACAACAGTTTCAGAGTCAGACCGACTGGCATTTTAATTTGGGTCCTGGAATTTTCTAAATGATGTGAGACTTTGGAAGTCACTTCGTTTCTTGGTTTTCCCATTTGTGTGCAATGATAAAAAGAAACAAACTGACCTTGCTGGACTGTTTTAAGGACTATGATTAGCACGTGTAGAGAGCCTGGCAGGTATCAGGTGCCAGTAGATGTTAAAAAGAGCATCAAATGCTTGCTCTAAGGATGCATTCGTGCCTAAAGCTCTGCAAGCTGACGCACATTGATAAAACGTGGTAGGGAGAGAGACCAAGTTCTGGAAGGAGAAAAAAACTATAGGCCTGTTTTATTTTCCGGGAAGACCTTCGGTTCCAGCCTTATCTTTCAAAAACAGCTTGTTCAAGACCATGGCTGTTCTACATGACTTCTCTTTCATTTGAGCTGTATACTCCCTTGGGCCCAACGGCCAGCATATTAATGGGGTGGGATCTCCCTGGAACCCAGATCCGGAAGTTTCTGTCCCCTGCCCTCCCCCTCTACTCTCTCTTCCTTCTCTTTTGTTCCTTATTTTAATTTTGTACAGGGGAATAGCAGCTACTGCACTCATTTTATTAGTGAGTTTAGGGAAACGTATTTGGGATATAATCCTTTCTTGGCAAGACTGTGGAGGGTGAATATTTTTAAACATTAAAACTTCTCTACCTTAACCAATTAACCAAGGTTAACGTCATCAGTAATAAAACATATTGATATCATCTAAGCTCTGATATAATAGGAGGAGAAGCACATTACATCTCTGTAGTATTTAACTCTAAAATCCATAACTCCAGACTAATTGTGTGTAAATGTCAGACAAACCCAAATTGAAGGGCTTTCTACAAAATATCTGACCAGTACTCCTCAAAACCATCAAGGTTGTGCAAGACAAGGAGAGACTGAGAAACTGTCACAGGTTACAGGAGGCCAAGAAAGCCTGATGACTTAATGCAACATGGATTCTGGACCGAACCCTGAAACAGAAATAGGGTGGGATACTAAAGAAAATGTCTGGAGTTTAGTTGATATTGTACCAGCGTCATTTCCTGGCTTTGGTCATTATACTATGATTGTGTTGGATATTAACACTAGAAAGAAACCGAATGAAAGGTAATAAGGAATGCTGTTATCTTTGCAACTTTTGTAAACATAAAAGCATTTAAAATAAACCATTTAAAAATCTTTTCTGATTCCTAATGTTGATAGGATATAACCATTTTGATGACTTTATTATTGAAATAATGTGTCTTCATGTTTACAATTTATTGTACTTTGATACAGAAGTTTCAAATTTTTCCAAGGAAAAAAACCCTGCCCTATATATGTGTCACTTCGATAGCCCTTTTAATAGCCTAGATTTCTCATCGTTTTATGATTTATAAAGTACCTTTATATATACTGTCTTGCCTGGTATTTCAAACAACTGTTTGAGAGGGATAGGAATCCTCACTGCCACCTGAAGGATGAAAAAAAATGGAGACAGAGACAGTTTAAGAGATTCACTTTATGGTATATGAGTGAGTGACTGTTGCCAAGAATCTGGATCGGAGCAATTCAACAACATTTAAAAAATTACCTAAAGAGCAAAGAATCTGAATTCCTTCAAGTAGGAATTACAAATGGTCAGAAGCACATGAAAAGGTGCTCAACATCACTCATCATCAGGGAAATGCAAATCAAAACCACAACCACATATGACTTTGCACTCACTAGAATGGCTAGATCAAAAAGTCGGAGAACAGCAAATGTTGCTAAGGATGGGGAGAAATCAGAATACTCATACTCGGCTGATGGAAATACGAAATGGTGCAGCCACTTTGGAAAACAGTCTGGCATCTCCTCAAACAATTAATCATGGAATTATCAGATGATCTAGAAATTCCACCCCTCAATGTATGAAATGAAAACACGTCGACACCAAAAATTTGTACATGGCTATTCATAGCAACGTTATTCAAAATAGCCCAAAATTGGAAACAATCAAAATGTCTGTCAACACACACACATGGATGAAATACGGTATAGCCGTACAAGGGAATATTAATTGATCATGGGAAGGAATGAAGTACTGAAATACGCTCTAGCATGAATGAAGCTTTACTTAGCTTGTGCTAAGTAAAAGAAGCCAGTCACAAAAGATTTCATGCTATCTGATTCCACTCATGTGAAAGTCCAGAATGGGGAAATCAATACAGACAGAAAGTAGATCAGTGGTTGCTTAGGGAGAATGGGGTTAAGGGAGTGATTGCTAAAGGATACGGGATTGTCCTCGGGGAGCAACAAGGGAGTGGGGAAAATAACTATTTTTTAAATGTCATAAAACCAACAAACACCACAGAAACATAGCACATACAACCCACTATGAGAAGTGCTATGAAAGAGGAGATCACGATTCAATGAGAGATACTAGCAAGACCCTGGGTCAAATGGGAAGTCAAAGAAGACTTTGATGAGGAAGTAACTTTTTATCTGAGAACTGAAGGCCCATGTGTGTAAAGTATGGGCGGAAAATGTGTGGAAAGGGTGTTCCATTTAGAACAGTTTGAGTGAAGAGCTAAAAAAGAAAAATATTTTCCCAGATTATACATGATTCAGCTTATTTCAGTGCAAAGTTTCAGAAGGCGGGCAACAGATCTGAACTCCTCAATGGTCAATACTCCAATATCTACTATATTTTATCATTTTTGAATAGTTTAAAGCCATATTGATTTGTGATATGTTTAGATCTTGCAATTCATACTATATGACTTATTTGGGGTTTTTTTGTTGTGGATTTTTGTTTTTGTTTTTGTTAACAGCCTGGTGTATAGTTTATCAACAGAAACACTTTGGCATTTACAATTTGCTGGAATTCTCATGAACAATCTTCAGGCCACTGCAAAACTGGAAATCAAAGTGTGGAATGGATACGTGTATTCCCCTAGCTAAGCATGCAAACCCACTCCTGCTGTGCTATCCTGTGAGGAATGATGAAAATAGCCATTTCCAAAATCTTTGGATTGTAGATTTAGAAAATATCAAAGATCACTTAGTCCTAATATCATATGTTCTATTGTGGACAAATACAGCAGAAAGACAAAACCAAAACAAAACAAACTTGCTGCTTTCTTTTATAAACATTTGTTGTGATATAGAATTGGCCCAACAGTCATTTGCACTTATATTCTGAATAGAATCTTTTGGAAATGAGACTTACTAAAATAATTTTATTTAGGGATGCCTGGATGGCTCAGTCAGTTAAGCATCTGCCTTCTGCTCAGGTCATGATCCCAAGGTCCTGGGAACAAGTCCCATGTCTGGCTGCTTGCTCAGCAGGGAGCCTGCTTCTCCCTCTGCCTACCTCTCCCTCTCTCTTTCTCCCTCTCTCTCTCTCTGACAAATAAATAAATAAAATCTTTAAAAAATAATTTTTGTAATTTTGTTTAACTGCTAGCTATACGTTCTCAAAATTCTCTATTCCGCTATGAGAACAATTACAGGATGGAAGCAAGAACTGTCTCCGTATTTTTTAAGTGTTTGGCATCTTACTTACAAGTGACTATTTGTCAGGAGTGTGGATTTACTATGTCCATGCTGAAGTTCACTCCCTTCTTTTTTAAGACTTAAAAATATATCTCAACATATTTGTGCATTGATAACTTACATTTGTAAAGCTGAGCATGGATTCAAGAAAAACCTTATCCTAAATAAGCAAAACCACTTCTTACAGGGCTGTATTTTCCTCATTGCCCATTGACTAATATTCAACATCTAGTATCTTTAATATTGAACGCAAGGCCTTTTACAACCCAGATAAGCTTTATCCCCAGACACTCTCTTCTTCCCTCCCCATCTGTACTATATTCCAGCTTTGCATAACTAATTGCTATTCCTTAAATATGCCATGTTCTTCTAAGCCTTATGCGAGTCCTTCTGTCTTACTAATAAAGCCTATTTATTTTTTAATGTCCCCATCAATATCATTTTATGTGTTCGTGTTCTTAGCCCGAGACAAAATAAATTTCTGCCTTATATATGTTCTCTAATAGTTTTATAACCACTATTATGTTACCTACCTCTTTTTAAACACTCATTTGTGTATATGTCTGTCTTCCCAGCTACATTCTTTACTTCCTCAAGGAAGTTAATAGAACCATTCTATATCTTGTTTAGTTTCATGTCTCCTATAGAGCCTAGCTCAGTGCCTGCCATACAATAGGAGCTCAAGAAGTGTCTGTTGAACTATGTTAAATAAGATTCTAGACACTTGTGTACAATAGATCATTTCTATAGCCGGACTTCTTCAAATCTACATTATATATTCTTCAAACTAGCATTTTGAATGATTTGATTACAGAGCATAATTCTCCCCAAGAGGTGGGAGTGTTTTCATCAGTCTTGCCCATTTTTTCTTGCAACGTCATTGGAGTGAGTTGAACATGCAGCCTAATTCCACACACAGAGCAGTCCCTCTGTGCTTATCAACCTCCCACAGCCTGTGAGGCCCTCAGTGTGCCTCTGTCCTTTGCCACAAACATGAAGCTCTCATTCCCCATCACGGCCATTGTACTGGAGGTTTCTATGATTGTTTTATTTGGACTTTTTGTCAAGTATGAAACAGAGCAGAATACTATCCAACAGCTCAACGTCGCCAACTCAACAAGAGTGGACAAATCCCTTGAGTTACATCCTTGTGAGTAAACCATCTACTTCTTATTATGCGTTTTGGGCTTTTCAGAATGTGAACTCATTTGGGGGCCTTAGAATGTAAAATCTTTGAATTCTCTAACCCCTTGAACTCCACACTGGAGCACCTTATAGAATTTGTGATACTTATGAGTACTAAGGGTATTATAAGTTCATGCGGAGGTATCTGGTCTATGGCTTCCAGTCTCTGTAGTGAATGTGTTTGGATAGAATCTGTGTCTATTAAAATACCAGCATAAGAAGACAAAAATTAAAGTAATTGATTAATCTTTTGTGTTACCTACATCTGCTAAATGACATTAATTTTCCCTTAAATTGATCCTTAGTTCTGCAAGGAATAAACATATCACCCCCCAAACAACAATAATAGCAACAACCAAGAGTCTAAAGTACCATTCAAGGAGAGAGTAGAAACAAGTGGAATAATGTGAAGGGAGCCTGGATTTCATGTGCGGACCCTAAGGCATAAGAAGTGATGTTAAGGATGATATTGGAAGTAAATGGATGTACTCTGGGTTTCATAATATTCTAAAAGGAAAGCAGTTTGTTCCTCTGAAATGGGAAGAAAAGTGTGAGCACCTAATATATTTTGAAAGCAGAATCCTTCCCTGGGAATGGTACCCGAAGAAAAGAACGGATTCAGTTTCGAGTTTGATAGGGAAGGCAATGAAATAATTAATAAAACAATAATAACTCCCATTAACTGACTGCCTATTTGGAGCGGGGCATATCCATTACATCATTAACCAGGGAGAGAGGTAGTGATGTATCCCTATGATATACATTGTTTTCTTAAATAAGGCACACATAATTTTATTATTTATTAATTTATTAAATATTAAATTTATTAAATCATTTAAAATAGTAGCAATGTTTATGACAGTTCTATGGCATAGGTCTAAGCTTTATAAAACCATATAATATTTGTTCTCTCATTCCTTCATTTTTTGAGGGGATTTATATAATGGGAAGTATTCTCATGCAGACATGATGACCCTAGAGCCATTCAATGACTCAGCCATATTATTCCTGCCTAAAATATTTTATAGAATAGCCCAGAAGCTGCCTGATCATGGTTATACATATATATTTTTTCCTACATTTTCTACACTTTCCCCTACATTTCAAATCAACTTACACAAAACTTACGTGACAGCCGAAATCATTAGAGAGAAGATTATTAAATATTTGCTTGTTAAGAAGAAATGTTCAAGTCAAACCCGTGGGGGTGCCTGCTTAGTGCCGTGGGTTGTACCAAGTGCAGGAGTCAAGCACCTGGAAGGCTCTGCTCCTGCTTAAGAGGCTCGCGGCGTGTTACAGCGGTTCTCAGTTGCAGGGTGCTGGAAGGTACGATTTTCTCACAAACAAGCAAGGCAGAATATTAATTTATATTTTAAGTAAAGTCAGTTAGATATAGGTTTACTCATCCCTCTTGCTTGCCATCTGCTCTGCTTTTCTGACTGGCAGAGCAGTGCATGCTGTCACACAGACCATCCCCACGCATAACGGTGGACGTGTGCGGCACGTCTGAATATCTTGTTTCATGTCATGAATGACACTATAGACACTCGTCTGAGAGACAAGCTAAACTCTGGGGTTTTGGCCCTCATGGCATCTAGCAAATGTTGGTCACTCTGCTGAGGCAGATGTGTGTGTGTGTGTGTGTGTGTGTGTGTGTGTGTATGTGTGTGTGTGTATATATATTAAGATTTCATTTATTTGTCAAAGAGAGAGAGCACAAGCAGGGGAGCGGCAGGCAGAGCAGGCAGAGAGAGAAGCAGGCTCCTCGCTTTGCAGGGAGCCCAATGTGGGGCTCCGTCCCAGGACCCGGGGATCATGACCTAAGCTGAAATCAGATGCTTAAAGACTGAGCCACCCAGGTGTCCTGAGGCAGATAGTTTGACAAGGAATGAAGCGTGACTGACAGTCAGCTAATTCTTGCTAACCTGTAGGCAGAGTAGAGAAAAGGACAGTTTAGGAAGAAGGCCCTTTGAGGCCTGTCAACATTTTATTAGAAATTCTACAGACACACAGCTTTAATGTCTATGGGACATTAATGCCACAGCCATGATCTTGCTATACTCTGTTACGTTAAAATCCATTGGTCTCACACTTGGAGTAGTTTCTACTCATGTGTGATCTTGTTACGTTATGCATTAATCATTTGAAAAATATTGATTCACAGTTATGCAAATATTCCAAACATTGACATATTTCATCATTAACAATGAAAGAGGATACATGTTAATACCACCAACCATTTCACCAGAAAACCCTTGAGAAGTCTCCAGAAGATGATAAGCTCACAGTGACCGACACAAACTTTCTGAAATTCTAATTTTTTTTTAAAGCCAAAAGGTATTGGTGGCAACAAATACTGTCAATTCTTTTCTTTGAAATGACAACCTCACTTCACTCATTTTTCAGACAATGTCAATACCTGTCTGAAAAACCATAGTTTATGTCAGTCTTTTATTTCAAGTAAAAATAAAGTTCCATGGAAAAAACCTGCTCATTCAGTTGGTACTCAAACAATAACAAAAGTGCTTTGTTTCTGAGATCCCATCATGTATGTATATGTATAATGACATTTCCACAGACTAATTCCTACAAAATATTAAAAGGACACATAGAAGATCAGTAGCTAAATTAATAATTTTTGCTGCTTCATCAAAAAATTCTTAATTAAAACCTCCCTTTTTTTTCCCTCTGCCAGTGAGTGATCATTAAGAATTCGACATAAGAGACTCAACTCTAGGAAACAAACAGGGCTGCTGGGGGGGGGAGGGGAGTGAAGGGATGGGGGTAACAGGATGATGGACATTAAGGAGGGCACGTGAAGGAATGAGCACTGGGTGTTATAAAAGACTGATGAATCACTGAACTCTACCTCTGAAACTAATAATACACTATATGTAAACTAAATTGAATTTGAACAGAATATTAAAAAAAAAAAAGAATACTACAACCACCAGCTCAGTTTGATACCACTGCTTTCGTCAGTGCTAAAGGACCCCTAGTCTGACATACCTTTGTGTCATCATCTCTGGAAATACCAACACAGTGAAAAAAGCAAGTAACACCATAGAATTATCATGAAAATAGTTTTCACCTCTCAGACTCCCTGAAAGTGTCTCCAAGACCCCGAGATATGTGCCGATCACACTTGGGGACCACTGAAGGTATAGGTAAACTGACAAAGGATGTACATGGCACTAGACATTATTTTATGAATTTCAATACCAGCAATGGATGAAGTACAATGACTTATTTTTTTAAATCTACATATAAGAATGTGTTTCTATATTTACTCAGATATTAATCAGCTCATTTGTTACCAAAAGATTTAGCAGATCTAGATATATGTTACAGGTAATGAGTCACTGATTTGTGAGTGTAAATGATTCCTAGGGAATTGCTTGCTGTTATTCTAAGTGTTACCTGGAATTGTTTCTATTACTGAATTAACATACTGTTTGTGGTTTACTACCTAACAATAAGATATCAGCCTCCAGTAGAACTCTGAGGGTTACCTTTGATGGAATAGTTTTTGCCTACTGGAAAGGACTGGAAGCAATGAGCATGAGTAGAACCCAAATCCTAGTTTCTAAATACCATTCCCCACTCAGGGGCTCATTGGAAAAATTGTTGGTTCCAGGTCAGGGTAAAGAAAGCACAAGGTTTGCCAAGGGTGTAAAGACTAATGGGGATATGCCCAAAGAACACAGGATCCTGCTTGAAGCAGCACCAACTAGACCAATTGGGGATAAACACAGAATTACAAATAATAATGATGTGGTGATAGTAACTCACTGAAATTAAGATAAAGGATATAGTGAACCCATAGAAGTATTCTCCAAAGAGGGGAAGGGGGAAAGAGGGAGCTCTTCCTTATAGAAGAATGCCAACTAATTAATATAAAAAGAATAATAGATATATAAAATTAGAATTTTGAAATTAAAAATGTAATAATTGATTCCAGCAAGATTCTTCAATGAAAGCAAAAACCATCAGGTAAAGTTACTGGAGAACACATGTGTGAAAGAATTGCCCCACAGACTGCTTTTCGTTTACAGGGCAAAACATACATTTACGGTGAAGAGATCTGGCAGAAGAGTCTTAACCACATGGTCAAATTAACTATCACCGGTAATAGGACAAACAAATTATGTGCCACCTAGTGTGGTGCAATGGGAAGTACCCAACATCACCCATATAATACTCTTCCCAGAATATTGAGTCTCGTTCTATGGAGAAACAGTCAAACACATGCAAATTGGAGGACATTCTATATAAATGACAAAACACCAACAACAATAAAAAGCATTGGGAGAACCTATCTAAGAAAAAGACACATGACAAACCAAAAAAATGTATGAAAGTTGAATGGATAATGGGTTAAGAATCTTATAAAAGAACAATTTGGGGACAGTTGGAGGAATTTCAGCATAGCTTCTATATTAGATAATAGTCTTCTATCTATGTCATATTTCTTGGATGTGGTGATGATGTTATGGTTATTTAGCAGAATGTCCTTTTTAGGAAACTCATGCTAACTTGGTGAGGGGCAAAATGTCATCCTACTTTCAAATGGTTAAGGAGAATATGTACATATATATCTGAAGAGAGTGAGACAGAACAAACATGGAAAATATTAACAACTGATAAATCTAAGTGAATAGTACATATATATTCATTGTGCTATTTTTCTAGATATTTGAAATACTTGCAGTTAAACTTTTTGGGGGCTGGGAGAGGAAAGAAACCACCCCAAGGATACCTTTCTCTCAGAGAAGACAAGCTCAGAATATAATCCCAGTGGTTCAAAGGACTGAAACTCTCTAAGAGCAATAAGCTATGTGCCCATGTGCCCGGCAAACACCTTGCCAGCCCTTAACCATTAAAAAACAAACCAAGAGGGGTGCCTGGGTGGCTCAGTTGGTTAAGCGTCTGCCTTCAGCTCAGGTCACCATCCTGGGATCTTAGGATTCAGCCCAAGTCCGGCTTCTCTGCTCAGCAGGCAGTCTACTTCTGCTTCTCCCCCCACCCCTGCCCCCACTGGTGCGCTCGCTCTCCCTCTCCCTCTCTCTCTCTCTGTGAAATAAATAAATAAAATCTTTAAAAAAGCAAAAAACAAACCACAAAAACAAAATAAAAGAAGAAAGCCAAACACTTTCTAATTATACTTGCCCGCTGAACAATTCTCACCACTTGATCCAGAAAAACAATTTTTCTAAATAAGAGCCTGATAATCCCCATTAGACAGATTCTCGGTGGCCCTCACCAGTGATCCACTTATTCATGAATAACTGAGGCATCTCCTGAAAAGCTACAGGTGCCAGCCTTTCTGCTGGGGTCCTATGAGGGACAAGCCACATCTGGAGTCCTGCTTTCACACTAGGATTCACTTCCTCCTGAAAGAGTGCCTTAGTGGCAGTGCTTGCTCAATATTTGAATAAATGACAAGTGAGCACACATGGTAACAAAAACAGACAAACCCATAAGCAAATGAAATAAAATAAGAGGAATATGTACGATGTTACAGCTGTGATCTGGTTCTTGAAGGGAGTATAGAAGTTTGCCAGGTCAAGAAGTGTTGGGTTTGGGATGGAGAGGACGTTCGAGGCAGCAGGCATATACAGGAAATAGAGGGAAGGGACAGGTCAGTTTCATTCATTTGATGGTGGTAGTGGTGGTGGAAAGTGAGTCAGAATCATCATGTGCATTTTAAGCATGTTAAGTTACCAGGGCTTGCAAGATATCCTATCACAATATAATGATGGAAGGAAAACAAGATACCAGCTATTGTTACATTTCCTCTGGAGACTAAAATCACACTCTATTGAGAATATCTGATTTAGACAAGTCTTGGCCTTTCTTAAAACCTGTTGGAAGACTTCACAGAAGTTCAATCTCCTTTCCCCCTACAGAGGACACTTTATTCCTTTAATGGCAGTCTGGCACTACTGAATTAAACTCATGGCCCTCTCTCTAGTCGCCACCCACAAATTCTTAGAGCAGGATAAAAGGCAACATAGAATCCCAATTGTTTACAGATCTTTCTTATCCACACTTTTTATACAGAATCATTATCTGTCAAGAGCTGTCACAACCTAATAAGCTCTTCAGCGACTTAAATAATAGATGAGGTTCTTAAGCCCCCTTGTGGCAAAAAGCAGTAATAGTCTTTGAGGGGAAAAAACCATCAGAGCACAGTTAATAATATATATGGTCACTTGTATTTCAAAACCCCACAGGTTCACGTTAGTTGACCATTGCCCATCAAGAGGTCATGTAGAATCCCAATCCCCAATTCCGAAGTTCCCTGGGTAGATAATGAGATGAGGGTGGGCGTCCAGAACGCTGGCGTAATTGAGATTGTCGCTGATCCGAACTAGACGACTGTGCAGCATTCTCCTCTTGGAGACTCCCCTCAAAGGCACTGACAAGGGACAATTTTCAGAAATCTATTCTTTCCTGGGGCGCCTGGGTGGCACAGCGGTTAAGCATCTGCCTTCGGCTCAGGGCGTGATCCTGGCGTTATGGGATCGAGCCCCACATCGGGCTCCTCCGCTATGAGCCTGCTTCTTCCTCTCCCACTCCCCCTGCTTGTGTTCCCTCTCTCGCTGGCTGTCTCTATCTCTGTCGAATAAATAAATAAATCTTTAAAAAAAAAAATGAAATCTACTCTTTCCTTTCTCGTCCTCCTCAAACTGCCTTTCTTGGGAGGTAGCTCCAATGAACAATAAAATGGTCAAAAGGCTCATTTTATGGATAGGGTTGAAAGTGAATGACACAAGTGTGTGCCTGAATCATGGTAGGTTTGGACTATTCTCGTTCTCTTTATTCTTTCATTTTCTACCTTCATCCACAAGTTAGATTGGCTTCTAGGTCACCGAAGGACCCTACTGACTCAATCTGTGATGTCAACCATATCTGTCTGTCTTGTTATTCGTCATAGAGTAATACCTTAGGATAAATCTCCAATGCCTCCAAAAAAGCCCTTCAAATGCTTGCAAAGAGACTTTGAAATGCTGGGTACCTTTGGAAAGTGAACATCTTCATCCACTTCTGGGTGGGATCACTGTCGCAGATTAGCTTATCAAATTTAATTTGCAAAGTTTGAAATTAATGTGGTCTGCAAGTTGTGTCAGGAGAGAAGGTCAGGAAAGTTCTGCAGAGAGGAATGAAGCCCATAAAGAAAGTGCTACAGGTTGGGCTCCCTGGGAATCAGGCTTTAGAGACAGACATTAGCCGGAAAAAGTTTAGTAAGGAGTGCCTTAAGGATCAACACCATAGCAAGAAGGTTTGCAGGGAGAGACCCCACAGGGTATCCTGAGACTGGGATTGTCTAGCTTCAGGTGGTCCTTCCCTGAGGCCAGGGGATGGTCATGTGAATCAGTCACTGGGTACAGGCTACCCCAGGGAAAGGCAAGAGCATTTCCCAGAGAGACTCGAGAACTTAGGGCTATCAGCTGGCAACACTCCCTACAGCCAGGAAAAATGGAAAGAATAAGCTCTTCATTTCTAAAAGGGGTATCTGGGCCTTGTATCGCAGCATCTCCTACAGTAGACAAACCTGAGTAGTGTCGTCTCCCAACCTCAAACACACTGTATGCTGAGCCTGATGGTAGAACAGAGGTAGAAAGAACCAAGGGGTAGTAACATGTCTTTGAGTGCCTGTGAAGTCAGCATTCTGCCTTGGTTATTTTTACATCCATCCCTACTGTGTTCAATGACTGGAGGAATTGGTGGAGTCAGGCCTGGATTCCAATCTTAACCCACCCTTTAGGCAAATTAATTGGACTCTAACATCAGTTTCCTCTGAGATATATTTTTGAGGTGTGTCCTCCTCATGTCTATTTCCACTTAAACCCCTGGCCACAATGGTTAATAGTCATTTAACATTACATGTTTTATTTTTTCTCTCTGGTTTTATATTTGTGCCCAGTTTGTTCTCAATTTGCTTTGTGTATTTATTAGGTTGAACCACAAGAAGTTGCCAATAGTTGACTCATTTTCATTGATAATTTCAATGCAAAAATTTCCATTTCATATGGTTCAACCAAATACATGTCTCACTAATGAAGCTGTACTTTGAGTTCCCCTATCTCATATTTGAGCATATCTTTCATTAGTTAGTTAGTTAGTTAGTTAGTTAGTTAGTTAGTTAGTTAGTTAGTTTTGATCATATGTTTTATTTATAGTGCTTTAATGCATATTCCCTCCCACAGAGGTTATCCCACGCAGACTACCTCTGTGAAACAGGGCCTTTTCAGTATTGCAGATGAAAATGCTGGAGCTCAGAGAGAATAAATCCCTTGCCCAAGGTCACACAACCATGTACTAGAACTAGGGGACCTTAGCTTACATTTCCAGACACCAGGTAAAATATTTGCTCCTCAAGAGGATAGGGCCTTTTTTTTTTTTTTCTTTTTAACAGTGGCTTCAAAAGTGTTAACAAAGACGTTATCCCATTGGACTTGAATACTGATCTGATTAAGATTTCCAGGGCCGGTGCTATTATACAGATTCGTATCTGTATAATAAATGGAGACTGGAGCTCATTAATTTAGTCATTATTGCCTCTTATCCTATATGAAGATTTTTATGCCAAATCCTGGGGGAGCAAAAGATGACGATGTCCTAATCCCTTCAACCAAGGAACTCATAGTCAGTGCAGGAGAGGAACACCTCATCAAGGAACTGTTATCACATGACTCATGTTAAATAAATGCTAATACAGTATGGCAAACGCTGAATTGAAGTATATGTAGAATGCTGTGTAAAAGACAAGAGGAAATATTAATTTTCCCTGGGAGAACTGAGAAAGTCTGCAAGAGCGGGTGATATTTGCACTGTGGTTTGCGAGGTTTTCCTCAGGTGGAAAGTAATAGAAAACTCTTCAGATATGAGAGCACATGGTATTCCAAGAAAAGGCTCAAATATTGAATGACTTGCCCAGAATCTCATGGCTGGTAAGCAGGCAGGCTGGCTGGCACTGGAGTCTAGTCTTTGGCTGCCCGGTTAATGCTCTCCCTTTGCAGTGATTTATATAAAGGATGTAGCATTTAATAAATGGGATATACTATATGATGCAACATTTTCTTCGTTCTCCCCTAACACAGATTTTTTTTTCCCTTCTGTTTTTTTGTTTTTTTTTTTTCCAGTCTTCCGAGATGTGCATGTAATGATATTTGTTGGGTTTGGCTTCCTCATGACCTTCCTGAAAAAATATGGCTTCAGTAGTGTGGGCATCAATCTACTCATTGCTGCTTTGGGCCTCCAATGGGGCACTTTTATTCAGGGAATCCTGCACCACCATGGACAGACAATTTACATTGGAATGAAAAAGTGAGCATCCCTTATTTTTCAACCATTGTGTTTTCAGAGCATCTGTTTCTCTGCTTGGTCTCTTGTCAGTCAGCTAGCACACTGTCTCCCTGAGATGATAGAAGATTGTTGGGATCCCAGGATGTGAATCAACGCCTTGCTCTACTGAGCTGGGTCATATATTCATGTCTGTATCCTCTCTCATTTGACTTTAAGGACACAAGAAATTCCCTTTTGTTAAAGGTTATTCCTTCCATCTCAGCTACAGGGAACAAAAATCCTCCACTAGCTTTTTTTGTACATGCCTATATTTACATTTTGAAATGTCAGCACTGTAGAAAGTAATTCATTTATCGATCAACAAAAATAAAGAAAAACCTAAATGAGATCAAGAACAGGTGGGTCAAAATAAAGGAAAATGCTGGAGCAACCAGAATGTATGGCAGATGGCAAGAAGAAGGGTAAGGAAGTGAGAGTGTGTGAAAGTGTACCTGGGAAGAACATCTGATGGGGAACGGTGCGGAGGGGCCCTTGCACGCTGTATGAAGTGATGCTGTGATTCATCCCAGCTCACAGTTTTATGTTGGGTGTGCATCATTCTTGGATGTATTCTTTCTTTTTTCCCTCAGCATGATAAATGCAGACTTCAGTACAGCCACAGTCCTGATTTCTTTTGGAGCTGTCCTGGGAAAAATAAGCCCAGCCCAAATGTTGATCATGACAATAATAGAAATCGCTGTCTTTGCTGGTAATGAATATGTGGTTGGTGAGATATTTCAGGTAAGGATTAGAGGATTTATACTTACTAGCTTTGGACATCAGTTCTGGTTACACCTAAAGGATGCCCACTCTACATAGACAAAGATCGGTGAGCACGATAGCATAGCAAGTGTAATTACACCCATCACTTATTTGAGTGTCTTTGGTAAACCAGGAGTCTTATCAACATTACCTCATTTCATTGTCACCGCCACACTATAACCTGGGTATTAGGTTGTTACTCTTATACAAATTACAACTAATGATCACAGATGCTGAATGACTACCCAAATCTGGATTCAAACCTAGATTTTTCTCAACTCCACAACTCTTTTTATTACATTATATTTCCTATCAGTGGTCAATTCCTATTATATTTCAACTACTAGATGAATAACCCTTTCTTTCTTTTTAAAAGATTTTATTTATTTATTTGAGAGAGACAGAGACAGAGACAAGGAGCACGAGAGAGACAGTGCAAGACAGAGAGCGCTAGCAGGAGAGGGGGAAGAGCAGGGAGCCTGATGCAGGGCTCCAAGAGCTCTATCCCAGGACCCCAGGGATCATGACCTGAGTTGAAGGCAGACACTTGACTGACTGAGCCACTCAGGAGCCCCTGACTAGCTTTTGTTAAAGTCTAGATCAAATTTTTTCTCCCGCATGAAAATCTCATTGATTCCCCTGAGGATAATCAATAGACTATTTCTGGACACTCCCCAGTATTTTGCTTGTTTCTATTGAACATTTAATTCCACAGCAAATATTTTTTAAGTTTTTATTTAAATTCCAGTTAGTTAACATGCAATGTAATATTAGTTTCAGGTGTGTAATACAGTGATTCAACACTTCCATACATCATCTGGTGCTCGCCACAGCAAGTGCGCTCCTTCATCCCCATCACCTATTTCACCCATCCCCCACTCACCTCCCTCTCTCTCAACAGAAAATGCTTTTGAAAACTTTCTAGGTGTCATGTGATGATGATTCTGATCGACAAAATAGTTAATGTCCCTGTCTTTATAGAGAAGACAGACATCGAATAGAGTATCCTATATCACCCACCCACCCATAGGCACATGCATACATGAGCACGCACACATATTATTAAAAATTGCAATACATACTATGAAAAAGAAGTAGAAGGGAATATGGGAGAGCATAACTGGAAGACCTAACTTAGATTGTGGAATCAAGGAAGGCCTCTCTGAGGAAGTGACAGTTAAGCTGGACCAGAAAGGTACATAGGAGTTTTTTACGTATGAAAATCTTAAATAAATTAATAAGTTTGTATCATTTTCCTACCTTAATAAGTACAATAAAGCTATGCCTCAGCTTTGGCACTCCAAACTTTCCCTCTTGGGGTAGGAAAATGTAGAAAACTGGATCAAATTCATACACTATCCTAAAGAGGACCTAAATATATTGCTTCAGGTGAATCTTGGACCTCAGCTGGATTTCACATCATCATATAACACAGTGAAGAAATATGGGAAAGACTTGGGCTTTTTAAAGCTTCAGGTCTTTGAATTGCAGTTAAATGAGCCTTAACTGTAACAGAAAATGAATGCAAAGAACATCTTTCTTTTGAAACAAGTGCAGTGCATAATATGTCACTAAGAATTTCCCTAAACTAGAGAAGTAAACTAAAATGAATTGCATATCCACAAGGACCTAGCACTTTACAAACATGGCCGCACTAAGTCTCACCACAACTATATTAGCCGAGTAATATTTCCCACTTTACAGAAGCAGAGATCCAGAGAAGTATAGCAATTTATCTAAAGTCCCATTGCAAGGAAGTACCTGGCCTAGCATTGGAAGTCAGTTCTGCATGTCTCCAAAGCCTGTATTTTTTTAAATTTCACTCTCCTGTTTTATTCTTTCTCTGACATATCCATTCCTTCTTTTAATTTATTGTTTAATCAGTGAAGCAGTCCCTTCATTGACTTTCCTCCTGTAGTGAGACGCAGTTTCACCTCTAATAACACGAATGTTTTGACCCTCAGGCCTCTGACATTGGAGCATCAATGACGATCCATGCTTTTGGGGCCTACTTTGGCTTGGCGGTAGCAGGTGTCCTATATCGGCCAGACTTGAGAAGGGGGCATGAGAAGGAGGAGTCTGTGTACCACTCAGATTTGTTTGCAATGATTGGTGAGTAGAGATGAATTTGCCTGATTCAGTACCCAAGGCAAACTCTCTCCCCTGGACTGTCTTCCATATCCAGTACTAATATCCCTTTCTGTGGTTTACCGCAGGGACTCTTTTCCTATGGATGTTTTGGCCCAGCTTTAATTCAGCCATCGCGGAAACTACAGAGCAACAGTACATGGCCATCATAAATACATACTTCTCTCTTGTTGCCTGTGTGCTCACAGCCTATGCGTTTTCCAGCTTCGTGGGGAAGAGAGGCAAGCTCGATATGGTCAGTACATATTAACCACCATGGAAGCTTCCCTAAGTCACACTGGTGGTTGCCCAGATGAGTAGGTCATTTCTGCATCGCTGCTGAACTGCCACAACAAATCACAACACTGCAAACTTGCAGAATATTTTGAAAATCACGCTCATTTTCTTCTTCATCGAATTTGTATTGTGGCAAATTAAAAGTGTTCTCAAGGAATTTACCGCCTACTAAGGAACATAGTCAGGCAAAAATCAAAGATTTGAGGCATATTGCTTTAATGAGGGAGCTGACTATCTCCAAGGTCTTAGAAAATCTTCCTTAGAAACAGGACTTGCCAAGAATAGAAAAAGAGAATGGGGGGAGGGTGCAAGTTGATTCTGTTTTCCTAACTGCAAATATTCCTCTCGAAGAAATAACAACTAAAAGCCACGTGGGATCCTGAATAAGACTCTGTAAAGGAAAAAGAACATTAGGGGGAATACTGGTAAAAGTCAAATAAGACCTTTAATAGTGTTCTATCAATGCTAGTTTCCTGGTTCTATGATTACATAAGATATTAACCTTGGGGGAAGCTGGGTGAGGGATATATGGAAACTCTGCAGTATTTTTGCAACTATTACCTGTCTAAAATTATTTCAAAACACAACTTTTTTTTTTAATCCTCCCAAGTTGGTCTTTTGCGTTTCTTGCCTATGAACTAGAGAAATGTCTGTGAAGGAGTAATCCACACATCAGCTGCTCTTCTTTTCCAGCCTGAGGGAGGAAAAGGATATTGTAATTTTTTCAAGCATAGCTAAGGACATGGATTTCAAAGCTATACAATTTGTTTAATGGAAGAAAATTAAAAACAAAAAAAGAAAAAAATACCTGTACAGCTCGGTCCTCTCTTAAAAGTAGTGATGGGCTTTCCTCCTTAGGCGAAACAGCCAGAACATGATTCTACTGAGGAATTCTGGTAAATGGCAATTGGTGACTCTTTCCACCATCTTGAGATGTTCTCAATACAGTGACATTTGTGAAAGCTGTTGTCTTTCATGTCAAATGTGCATTTGGTGTCTCTAGATTCCCTCTTTGAATATTGGAATATGGTGGACTCCACAAAGCACACAGCAGCCACAGAGCTCTTTTGGTTCATGATAACCACAAACGCATTCTCAAACTGAATAAATAGACATACCATGGCTAGAATAACTATGCTGTGTACACCCAAGCTTTCCATTACAACCTCTTTGATTTTCCTCTCATCCCTCCCCAAACTGGCATCACTAACCTGATCGCTCAGTCACTACCAAGGAATCCCAGCAAGAAAGATATCAAACGTCAACTGCTTGGAAGAAAGGCAATCCATCACTGCAAAGAATCTTCTTTTTAAAAAAGAATCTATAGCCCTTTGAACTGAAGAATGTGCCATGGAATGCATGGAACCCTAGATAGATTGCTCCATTCCTTCTGAAGTCTGCCTCATTCAGCTCACTCCATTCGTGTTTCTGTGCTCCCCACAGGTTCACATTCAGAATGCAACCCTGGCTGGAGGAGTTGCTGTGGGCACTTGTGCGGACATGGAGATTCACCCATACGGTGCTATGATCATTGGAAGCGTTGCGGGAATTGTCTCTGTGCTTGGGTTCAAGTTCCTGACTGTAAGTATGGTCTCAGTCGAACTTGGAATCTGCACCATCATCTTCTCCTATCCCACCAGCAGAGAAAAGCTATGAAAATCCCTTTTATCAGACCCTGTTTGAGGGTCATTTCCCTTCTGTCAGAAATACCACTCAGAGTTCAGTGTCCAGTGGTTTCTACTCTTCCTCGACTTCTTTTGTGCTCAAGGAAAGAATCTGATATTAAACTATTAAAAGAATTAGTGTGAATTGAATGTTAACTACTGGTGTTGCTTTCCTCAGGGCAGTTTCATTAAAGTTTTCGTTGTTGATGATGTTTGTTTGTTTTGTATAATTAAGGACTCTGTGTCCTCTTAAGAGGATTCAGAATATCATCAGTAGGTAAGAAGGAGGAGGACTTGAAATCACTCACCTTCAAATCCATCTGCTAAAAACTGACATGAGTAGTTTTGTCACCAACGTATTTGGATTCTTTGACTTAAGAGGGTTTTAGATATGATGGCAAAAGGGGCTATAGATAAAATTGTCCTTGAGTCATTGACTTCAGTATGTCTAACAAAATAATAAACCTTTCTCTTTTTACAATTATAGCCGTGTCTTACTGATAAACTGAAGATCCATGATACATGCGGTGTTCATAACCTGCATGGCTTACCTGGTGTGGTAGGAGGCCTCGCAAGCATTGTGGCGATAGTCTTGGGAGCATCTAAGGCGTGAGTTAAAGAACGGGTTTTCCTGAACCTTGAGGTCCGGTGACGTTTTATCTCACTCTTGGAGGAATCTCGTAATGAGAAAGCTGTTTCTTTAGCAACCCAGGCCGCCATCGTTAGTATCATCCTTACTGAAGCCAAAGAGACACAAGTGGGAGAATAGAATCAGATGGGAAGATGTGTCTTAACCAAGGTTATCAGCAGTGGCTGTTTTTTGTTTGTTTTAATTAACAGAGTTAATTTAAATATTTCTGCCATAGGCAAGTGTCTCCTCACAGATAGGGCAATAGCATAATCACAATCAGATTACAGTAGGTGTACTCTTTTAGTTAGTCTCACCCAAATGGAGGAGAGGACATCTGTGATGAGCTGAGCTGTCATTTCCTACGATCAACGCATAGAACAATGAATTAGCCCAATGTGAAGAGCAGCTGGGTCTGGGGAATCGGGAAGCCCGGCATATGGCTCCAGCTTTGCTATTGACTAATAATGGGGCCTTTGACAACTCACTTAGCTTCTGCGGTTCTGTAAAATAAGGGAATTATACTATTTATTCTGTAAAATCCCTTCAAGCTCTAACAGACCTAGATTCTTCCCAGAGGGGGCATAAGTGTTTAAATGGCCGAAGGAGGAAGAACAGTTATCAGTCAAATCCAGGACAATAAAACGACGTCAAAGGCCATCAGTTGTCACTTTTAGGTAACAAGATTGGAACAATTTGATATGAAAGACATCCATGCAAAACAGCTAGGAAGATCAGAGAGGCCAGATCACTCAGGGATTAAGGAAGGAGGAATCAAAACACTCAATTTTTAAAACCCCTTGAAAGTATGAAGAAAAGGTGAATATGTTTGAAAACGTCTCAAAATGACTACTGGCTAGAGTTGAATAATTTGAAGAGAAAAAATCTCTTTCATTTTCACAGATTAAAATTCAACTCTGTTGAGACCAGTCATGATAAATATTTGACAAAATTTGTTTAATCGTATATTCTACTGAATGGAAACTTTGCTCTCACTTTCATGTCTAGAGCTGACCCATCTCTTCTGTTTGTTTTGTCTTTTTTGCCCCCTTCGCAAAATTGGAGAACAATCCCAGAAATATCCGCATTTTCGTGCAGCTCTCTCCAGGACTTAACATGCTGTTGACACCAAACACTAACATATTTGAACGCAAATCAAGCATGGTAAAAGCATGAGTCCATGAGCTCAACTCCTAAGTGCTATGGTGTGTAAACACTCTGCAAACACTCTTAAGCTATGCCTCATGGTTAGAAGTAAAGGAATTCTTGAGCATCATGCCTGCACCAGTTCCATGGAGGCAATAAAACAAGACTCTCTGGCTCTCACAGGAGGGGTCTCACTGGGTGGCCGGATTTGGGGTAGGTTCCGCTGTTGAGAGTCTAGTCCTTGGGTGTTCAGGTTGAACAGCCACTTCTCAATGTGCTCAGGGGGATTTGGGGGTGGGGGTGGATGACGAGCCTTGGAAGGCCCAGTCACATGGTGACATTCACACACGTCCCACACACCAGACAAAATATTTGGCAAAAAGCCAAGACTATTTACTCAGATGTTTCTATTCAGAATATTAAAACACAAATCAGGTTTCTTGTAAGCATAGAACAAGAAGTACGTATTCTTAAAGGACACCTGTGCACATTACGGCGCCTAATTCTTTATTTTTTTTCAGAAACAGAAAGAATTTTATTATCTAGTGGGAAGTGTCTAGTTTACAGACAAATAGATTTTGCTGTGTCATTTTTTTTTTTTAGAATGGGCAACATGTACTTGATTCCGTTATTTTTTTTTAATTATATTATGTTAGTCACCATACAGTACATACTGTTTTTTGATGTAAAGCTTGATGATTCATTAGTTGCGTATAACACCCAGTGCACCATGCAATAGGTGCCCTCCTTACCACCCATCACCAGTCTATCCCATTCCCCCACCCCCTCCCCTCTGAAGCCCTCAGTTTGTTTCTCAGAGTCCATAGTCTCTCATGCTTCATTCCCCCTTCTGATCACCCCCCCCTTTCTTTATCCCTTTCTTCCCCTACCAATCTTCCTAGTTCTTATGTTCCATAGATGAGAGAAATCATATGATAATTGTCTTTCTCTGCTTGACTTATTTCACTTAGCATTATCTCCTCCAGTACGGCGCCTAATTCTAATTATGTGGTTAATTGGTTAAACCTCATGTTTCCCAACCCTGTTTTATCATGGAACACTTTTTATCAAAAATATCTTTTATGGGGAGCCTGGGTGGCTCAGTCGTTGGGCCTCTGCCTTCTGCTCAGGGCCTGGTACCAGGGTTCTGGGATCAAGCCCCGCATCAGGCTCCTCTGCTGGGAGCCTGCTTCTTCTTCTCCCACTCCCCCTGCTTGTGTTCCCTCTCTCACTGGCTGTCTTGCTCTCTGTCAAATAAATAAATAAGATATTAAAAAATTTAAAAAAGAAAATGTAATTTAAAAAATATATATATATTTTTTTAATTTGGAAAAGATTTTGGCAAATTCTGGTAAAATTAATAGGCTGTTTACAAAAGAAAAATACCAAGTGAATAAATATATATTAAATATTCGGCCTCACTAGTGATCAAAGAAATGCAAGTTAGCCCAAGTTACCAATTTTTCAGTTAAGTTGATAAAGATTAAATGAATAATAATACTGAATGGTGGCTAAAGTAGAGAAATGGGGATATGAATTTCAAAAAGCCCTTAAGAATGTATAAACTTTTACTAATGATTTCATTTCTAGATAGGTTTTATTTTAGGGAAATTACTGGGCAAATTCAGAAGCATGTTCATAAGAGGATGTGTTCTCACAGCCTTTTAAAAAATATGAAATATTGGAAGCAACCTAAGGATCCAACCTCTAGAACTCTAATTACAATACATTTTTACAGCGTACTACTGAGTAGCAATTACAATTATGATCCAGGTCTACATTTGCTGACATCAAAGGACACTTAAGGATTAATGGGAAAATCAGTATTATAATGTGATTGCCTTTTTATAAAAATATATGTCTCTATTTTACATTTTTATACTGATTAAGATTTGAGGGAAATTAAACTTGTTCCCTTCATTTTCTGGACTAATGGTTTCTCATATTTTTACAATGGGTGTGTGTTACCAGTACAATTTTTTTCATATAGTAGAAAGAACTTAAACCCTTCAAATAAAAAGAAAAAAATGGAAATCTGAGTTTAGTACATTCTCTCCCTTGGACGATGAAGATGAGGCACCAAGACCCTCTCATTTTCCAGTTGTTTGCTTTCCCATAGTCACACATTCAGTCCTTCAACAACTATTTACGAACTGCCTGCTAAGAGTGAGGTACTGTGCCAAAGAGGTAGTCCTATTTCTAGTTCTTCTGTTACTCCTATAACAACCTTATGCATTTCAATAGCTTTTTATGACATTCTTCCATTCCCCAAAATTATGAGGTACTTTTCTTACTAATTTTATTTTAAAGTAACTATGTCTAAGATGACTTACAGAGATTTTTTAAATCTATTTAATAAGTGGTCTCTACACTATGTGCTAAAATTAGCTTTTCTGATCTTATTGATTTTTTAATTAAATTTCAATTGTTCCTTTTGGGATGGGGTGAGGAAAGATGGCCACTCATGTTTATTTGGCACATTACTCCATCCTCTGTGCCTAGAATGGAAAGTGGCCCAGAGTGAGTACTCAATAAATATTTGTTGAACGAATCAGACGGGGGATCAGAACTTGTTGCTATATTTTTAGAAAATACTAAACTCTTTCTAAGGAAAATCTTTTCATCAATCCTGAAGAAAAAGGTGATTTTTGCTTACGTGCTTATAAGGACATTTTAACAGTGCTCAAGAACTTCAAAGAAAATGAAAATACAAAATAAAACCAAAATTGTTATGTTCCGTTGCTGGTGTAATGCTGCTCTCTGGCCTGAAGATGGCAAGCATCCGCTCCCTCAGGAAATGAGATTTGTTTGGTATCCTGGAAATAGAACACCATCTTTTCTTTTGGCTTCCTAGGTCTAGCGTGGTCAAGCAGGCAGCTGCCCTGGGTTCTTCGCTTGGAACAGCAATTGTTGGAGGGCTGATCACAGGTCAGGATGAAAAGTAAACACTTCCCTGTGCCGCGTGTGGTCAACATAATAGATGATAAACATATTGACTGGTAAATTTGAAAATATTCTAAACTGCTGACAGTAAAGTAATCACGTAATCTCAAGGGGATGATTTTATAGCCATATATATTTTTTATTTTTAAATAATCGCTACATCCAGTGTGGGGCTTAAACTCAAAACCCTAAGATAAAGAGTTACCTGCTGTACAAACTGAGCCATCCAGGTGCCCCTTATAGTAGTATTTTTATTACTATGTAAGTAAGTTTTCCTCTTCAGCATCATAACATGACTTATTTTCTCCCTATTCTCATAGGTTTAATTCTCAGGTTCCTTGTCTGTGGACTGTCATCTACGGAATTCTTCTTTGAGGATTCTGTTTATTGGGAGGTACTGTACAGCGTTCTAAGAACGTAAACGATGACTATACCAGTGAAAGTTTTGCTCACCTGAAGCCTCCAAGTTTGTTTGGCATCCTTGTGATAAAACTGGATAAACTGCCTAATTGTAGAGAGAAATTGAGACAATATGTTTGGACAGATAAAATCGGAAGTTAAGGTCTTTTCCAAAGCATAAAGGACATGATGAAAAGACAGAATTTAGTAGGCAAATGTCCTTCGCTCCTCTGAGAGCAATAAAGAGGTGCTCATAAATATAATAGGAATCCCAGGCAGTAGCATGAGATTTTGTAGCATATATGTGAGTAGGCAAAAACAGGTAGAATGTGGAAGGCTGCAGAATCTCAGTGAAGAATCTGATAAGAGGTTTTATGAATAACATCATCTTCTTTCTATCCTCTAGTTTCTACCTCTTTACTCCATTGACATTTTCCCCAAATTATTTCCTGCAAAGCTTAAGAGTGATAGATATTTTGATGTGTTCAATGGGATTTTCAGGGAAAACAGGTTTGGTAAAGAGAATGTAGTCAAGGTGAGTAGGGTAAATATTTTTGTTTTTTTTTATTTTTCTTAAGACAAACAATTGTTATTTCTACTTCTTTCTAAGCTTGAATAATAATTATGGAAAATACCTTGTGTGTTTCAATACTAAGCTCTGTGAGGCCCAAGTGAAAGAAACTATAAAGTGCCCTAATCTTGTTTTCTTTAAAGGTCCCCAAGGGGAGAGAAGTTGACGATGAATGAACGTGACGGCCACAACCAGCTGAAACCTAAGACTAAATACCACTCCTCGGCTTCCTTTCCCATTATCTAGAATCAGGTTTAAAATTTTTAAAAGGCAGCATCCAACAAGAACAACAGAATGGATAGGTCCTCAGCCCCAAATGTCCAGTGTGAACAATCTGAACACAATCTGGAGCTGTTTCTTGACACTCAGTGATCCGCTTGGTTGAAGGAATGTGACTTTTAAACAGAGGGTCAAATGGATTCTCTTTAGGAGTCCCAGACTACTCTCACCAGTGGGTAGGTAGGGTGAACATTCCATGTATATTCTTGTATTTTTTCCCCATAGCTGTAAATTTACAAAGAAATCAACACATCTGATTATGTCAGTTTCTTAATATAAATACTATGTCTTCAATCCCAAAGGTATAAAAGTAAAGCTAATAAAACAATATGTAAGAAATCTATTTAAGAAATACGAAAGAAATATATTGTGTAGAGCAAGAACATGATTGCTTTCAGTGGTGCTTTCTTGATTTAAAAAATAATCTAGTTAGTAATGTTCTGTCTTTACTTGAATATTCTTATGCTTAATTCTTTTTGCATGTTTACTATTTGCAACCAGAGATCAAATGCTATCTGACCAAAGTCTATTTTGTATAAAATACAATAAATTAAATATTATTTTATTATAAATTAAACATTTGTCTTTGGCTCTCCTTTCTTTGGTGGTTGGAATTCATTTTATTAACAAGCACACATGCACATGTACATACACTCCTCATATTTAGTCCATATTCAATCCAAATAAATTATAACTATGCATTAACTACAAAATAATCAAGTTAATGTCTCACATTATAGGGTAAGTTTTAAAGAACTAAGTTTTAGAAAAGGTGATTGAAATAGTCATATAAAACCATTTCTAGAGAAATGTGATTTTTTTTTTCCTCTAGAAACTTTTAAGATTTTCCTTTTATTTCTGGAGCTCTGGAATCTTGTCAGGCTGTGTCTTTGTATCTGTGAGGAAATATGCCCTGGCATAATTAACAGAACCTCAGTTACTAGACGCTAGATATTAAACATTTCAAGTTACAGTGAATTATTTAATATTTTATTCCTCTGGAGAAATTTGGAAAAATTTATTCCTAGATCCTAAGTATTTCATTAGGCAAATAGGTGATTTCTTTCAAATGTATGTCAGAGTCTCTTTCACATGGGTTTTGGAAGGGTGTTTATGTTATAAAATCCCCTATCCCCAGCTGATCATCACATAGAATCATCTTCACTACCCACCTGTCCAGGAACCCCCTCATTCCCTGCTGATTGTAAGGCAAAACTCAGAGGTTCCTGGGGCACCTGGGTGGCACAGTCGTTAAGCGTCTGCCTTCGGCTCAGGGCGTGATCCCAGCTTTCTGGGATCGAGCCCCACATCAGGCTCCTCCCCTGGGAGCCTGCTTCTCCCTCTCCCGCTCCCCCTCCTTGTGTTCCCTCTCACGCTGGCTGTCTCTCTGTCAAATAAATAAATAAAATCTTAAAAAAAAAAAAATCCTCAGAAGGTTCTGAGTATACACAGGGGTTTTTGTTTTTTTAAGTCTATAATTGTGATGTGCTTAGGAACAGTGTTGTGATGGCCATCAGCCCTTGGCTTGTGAACACTCTCTCCTGCCTTTCTGCAACGCAGTCCTTATAAATGGTAGTGTGATTTTAAAATTCTGAGTTACTGGTCTTTTTTCACAACAGAATATGTCCTTTTTTATCTATCCTCCCTAGAACCTGATGAAGCATTTTAATTTGAAGATTTAAGTCTTCTTCTGCTCAGATAAACTTCCTTCTACTACTTAATGCCTTCCTCATCTCCCTCTGTTAATTTTTCTTTGTCTAGCACTCCTGTTACTCACAGGGACAGTCTACTGGGTCTATTATCCAAATCTATGGCTTTGCCCTTTATTTCATTGGTTTTAACAGATTTTCTGTGCTCCTTCTATTCATCTATTGATTTGTTTGCATATCATTGTCCATCCATGTAGATGGAGCTAAATTGTGTGTGTGTGTGTGTGTGTGTGTGCGCGCGCGCGCGCAAGCACACAGCTCAAGGGCTACGCTTGAATCTCCTTAATTGTTCTTACGATTTTGTTTGTTGGGGAATGGGGTGCATTTTTGTTCAAGATCAAGTTCAAAGTCTAACCTGGCTCTGTTAATAGTTAAATAACATTTTTTATACCTTATCTGTTCCAAAAAATATTTCTGATATCAAATAATACTATTTATATTAATTGGCTGATGTTTAAGCTCTACTTGGAGGATCAGTTTCAGGAAGTTTTTGTTATTCTTTGTTCCTATCTAAATCTGAAAGACTAGCCTGTAATTTTTAACTGCAATTTCAGTTTGGTGAAAGCGGAGATATTGTCAGGCTTCTCAGCCCTTGCTTCCACAGTCTTTACTGCCTGTTGTGTAAGATAAGAGAGTTCTGCTGATCTAGAGGAGGAATTATGCAATAGCTTTATGTTGCTAGAAGCCACTTACTTTGTGTGTCTCTTGAGTCTCTTCATTCTGGGTTCTTGCACCCCTTTGGTTGGTTGTTGATTTAGTTTGTCTGTTTCCTGGGGGGTGACATTCCAGTTGCTGTGGTACCTTGGGTGGCGATAATCTTGATAATGAAGGGAGGCACAGCAATCTGGCAAAGTATGTCAGATATTTGCCAGAGTGTGAAAATATAATTCCCCTAATGAAAGCTTGAACAAAGGCTCTCTGTTCCTCAGCCTTTTCAGCAGGCTATGCTTGGTGTTTTTCTAGAACCAGGGCCAGAAAGGACTCAATGCATCTGCTAAGCATTCCTGCAGCTCATGGGGGACAAGGAAGACCCACTGTCATGTCACGAATGCTCAGCTGAGAAAATAAATTACCATTCCCTGGGAATTCACAAACCTCTGCAAACCAATCGTTCTCAAATTTCTACCCCTTGGGTCTCTGCCACCTGCCTCCAAATTCTCATCCAACACAGAGGAGGGAACTTCTCTATCGACTCTTCTTTCTCCCTTTGAATCCAAGGTCTTACATTCTCCAGTTAAACAGCAGGCCTGGTTACTGCTCAGCTCAGGACAGGTCCTGTAGTTTGATTAGAGATGTAGAATGAAGAGTGCCTGTCGGCTCAGTCAGTATAGCATGTGACTCTTGATCTCAGGGTCATGAGTTCAAGACCCACATTAGATGTGGAGCCTACTTAAAAAAAAAAATAGCTAGGATGGTAGCATACACAGAGTGTCATAGATAAGAGGAGAGGGAAACCTAAATAAAATTAAAGGAAAACTTGCCAGAAAAAAAAATAAATAAAATAAAAAAATAAAAAAGCATACGGTTAGGTAAAGGGTAATTTAAAACTCGACACTAGGGCACCTGGGTGGCTCAGTCTATTAAGCGTCTGACTCTTGCTTTCAGCTCAGGTCATGATCTCAGGGTCCTGGGATCCAGCCCTGAGTTGGGCTCTACACTCAGCATGATGTCTGCTTGAGTTTCTCTCCCTCTGCCCCTCCCCCTGCTGCCTCTCGCAAATAAATCAATAAATCTTTAAAAAAATAATAAAACAAAACTCAACACTATTGAAAACAAAGCCAATGCTCTTTCCCCTAGAGACCACTTGCTCAAGAAATTAAAGTTGAGACGTCTCCTCAATCCACTCTTCCTTCTTCTTTTTGAAGATAGAAGTTGTTGCTATGTGTGTATATTTATGTGGATGTGGGGTGGTGGGATAGGTCAGCTGAGGAGAGTAGCAAGTGAGAAGAGTTAACAAACTCATGAACTGTCAGATTTCTCTAATCTGCACTTTATTTTCTAAATCACCCACTTCTTTCTTGTCTACCCCTAGAACTATGTTCTGTCCATTTGGGGGGCACAAAATCCAGTCTTTCCTAACTAATGACCTTAGCTTTTATCCTAGCCTTATTTCAATGGGTATTCATCAAAAATCTCTCAGAATAATATCTATCCCAATTTTAGTCAGCCTAAGTGAGAGCAGCACCAACGAGGGCATTTTGTCCTTGTTAATCAGACATAGACACTTCCTAGACCTCATCTGACAACAAGTATAGACCTCATCTGCCAGGTCTGTTTTTGGACAAAGTCCTTCTTTTTGGGGAGGGTTGCCAGTTAGTATGTCAGATCTTGAATTTAATTCCTGCTTAGTCTTTTACTATTTAAGTGTTTCTAGGAAAAAGTACTTTATCTCTCTGTGTCTCTTTATTCGCCTTAAAATGAGATACTACCTACCTAGTGGAGTTGTTGTGAGGATGAAGGGTAACATTTTGACACTGAGGGGCACTTCGAAAAATTAGAAGAAAGTTAACTCATCTTACTACTTTTTATATTTTAAAAGTATTTGTATCAACTAGGGGTTTTTCCATAAATTGTCCAAATTTACCCTTGCAATGGCCCTCTGAGTTAAATATTATCACTGAAGAAGCTGAGATTCTGGCTAAAGGAGCTGGGGTTCTAGCTTAGATGTTGTAACTTCAGATATTGATTTTTTACAATCAATTCCAAATGCTTCTTCTAAAGATTAAGTTATAAAAGCACAGAGAAATGGATGTCCCTTGGTGGAATTTCAAGTATTAGTGAAAAGACTGAGAGAGAGATCTCGGCACCACATAACCAGCAGCTTACTCCAGCGTTGATTCCATCAGACCTAGGGAAGAGGGTCTTAGATGTGAGCATTCGGCCACTGCTGCCTGAATCATGATTACTCTGGGGATATTTTAACCCCCAGGATTTAGGATTCCTGTGTATTTCTCCTAAGAACGCATTTCTACCAGGGGCGCCTGGATAGCTCAGTAGGTTAGACGTCCAAATCTTGACCTCAACTCAGGTCTTGATCTCAGGGTTGTTGAGTTCAAGCCCTGCATGGCATGAAGCCTACTTAAAAAAAAAAAAAAAAAAAAAAGAACCCATTTCTTTCAATAAAAAAAATCAGAATTTCTAGATTTCCATATATGAATTAAATAAAACGATGAATGAAGTGGAAGTAACGTCTCTGGTCACAAGGAATATCAGGTACTTACCTTGAAAAGGATCTGTTCTTGCAAAGTTCCCTTTTCTACACATTGTGTAGTTTCAATGAACAGAACAATATTGCTCTGTAAAAACAAATAAAACCCAAACAAGTACCTGATCTGTTTCCATGGTCAAGTTCCATGGAACTCCAAAACAATGAACTAGGCAAAGAGCTGCATCTTGCTTAACATATGGGAGCAGCTGGCACAATACCCAGCACTCATGCAGTTAGTTCTGGAGGGGAAAGTCTCAAGTCCCATCTTATTTCTTTCAGTAATTAAAGCTCCTGTCTACTCCAGAGTTTAGTGGATAGATAGGTCAATATATTTAAAAAAAAAAAAAAAAGATTTATTCTAAAAGGGTTGGCTGATATTTTTGCCAGCTTTTTCATCAACATAAATCCAAATGTCAGCTTTCTGCATATTTTATTCTATTATCCTATTAGAGTAGGGCCAGAAGTCCTCACAAAATACTTGGATATTTTGCTCAATACTTCTTTGAGGAATGTCCCACCAGGTAGAACTTGTTTTTGAACTTGTTCTATTACTAATGATCATTTTGATCATTGATGAAGATGGTGCCTGTTTCTCCACTTTAAAGTTCCTTGTTCTTACTTTTGTAATTAATATTGTTTTGTGGGAAAGCAATGTGAAATGTCCCATGTCCCTATGTAAATGTTTCATTCTTCCTCCATCTTCTATTTTTTTATTTACTAATTTACATCAGTAGAGACTCATAATTGTTATTTTATTCAACTCTTTACATTATAGTCATTATTTATTGAAACAATAAACTTGTCCTAGATTTGGCCAGTGAGACACTCTTCAGGCTGGTTCTTATGTCTTTTCCGACATGTGCTTATCTCGTACTTGCCTCGTTCCAGCTTTGGAATCAGTCTTTTCTTCAAGTCCTGGTTCCTCTTCGTGGTACAAACAGTCCCTGGCTTATGATAGTTTGACATACAATTTTTCAATTTTACAATGGTGCAAAAGTACTACACATTCAGTAAAAACCATACTTTGAATTTGAACTATGATCTTTCTGGGGCTAGTGATATGCAGTACGATTACCTCTCCTGATGCTGGGTCGTGGCAGCACAGTCCCCAGTCAGGCATGCGACCACGAGGGTGAGTCATCAGTATACCTACAACAATTCTGTCTCCATACAACCATTCTGTTTTTCAGTTCTGATACAGAATTCAACAGATTACAGGAGGTATTCAGCACTTTATTATAAAGAGGCTTTGTGTTAGATGCTTGTGCCCAACTGTAGGCTAATGTGTTTCGAGCACATGTAAAGTAGGCTAGGCTAAGTAGATTGGGTGTACTATGTGCATTTTTTTATTTACATCATTTTCAACTTACAATGGTTTTATTGGGATGCGATCCCAGTGTAAGTCGAGGATGATTTGTATTTAGATTCTGAGATCTAAGAGTACTCATTGCTGTTGGGTTGTTGCCTTTCCCAGGCTCTTTCAGTCGTTGGAGATAAAGAATACCTGTATAAGTTATAAGCACGTGTATGAATGTGTGCACTTGCATCTATAAATATAGCAACACCTATCTATGTATATCTATAGACAGTGAGTTCTGCTTTAACGTTTTTTTTTTTTTTTTTTTTTTTGAGAGACAGTGAGAGGGAACACAGGCAGGGGGAGTGGGAGAGGAAGAAGCAGGCTCCCAGGGGAGGAGCCTGATGCGGGGCTGGATCCCAGGACCCTAGGATTGTGACCTGAGCCAAAGGCAGATGATTAACGACTGAGACACCCAGGCGCCCCTAACGTATTTTTCATAATGTGATTTTGTCCCAATACAACTGAAATATTAAGGAACAGTTTGAGCATAGCACAATTTTCATGTTTGCTTAGGCTTGATTTCCTCTTCAAGAAACACAAGAAGATGAACACAGAAAACTACACGCAGTTGAACCAAGCCTTATCTTATGTAAGACACACACATGCACACACACACACACACACGTCCCACATCTACCATCTACTTCAATTCACTTTATGTGCTGCACGTCATACCCATCTCATCTGGTGTTACAGCTTTCTGATTTCAAATAACTCTCCATTCCACCACTTCACAATGACTCCGAAGCTGCAGTCCTTCTGACGCCTACTTCCATAAGCAAATTTCTGGTTCTTTTCAATGTAAAGTGCCACATTTAGTATCGTATTTATGTATTTCTTACTCATTTAACGTGTTAACTGTGATATCATTTTTACTATGTTCCAAATTTTTTTAATGTGTCACTGATGAAGTATTTGCTCAACCTCATTTCTTTCATAAGTCCTGTCCTTTTTATTGTCTTATTTTGTATGACGTGACAATTTTTAGGAACGTGTATGTAGCATTCAAGCAGAACTCACTCTATTCAAAACCGTAAATTCACATAAATATCTCTAATTTCAACACTCCAGGATTCATTCTGATTTTCTTGTCTTTTATTTTGGGAGCCTCAGTGATAAACCTAATTCCTCTTACCCTTGATATGGGCACTTAATTCATCAAGCCCCAGTAGATAACCCATCTCCCATCACTATCACTGCCTCATCCTCAAGGCAGATGTTCTCCTCACCACCCATACTTTATCACCAGGATTCTCCCTGCATAGATGCCAGCTTACCCTTCCTTAACTTATGACAACCCATACCGAACACCTTTTCCATGTGGTCCCTTGCTTCCTCTTCTTGGCTCTGATTCTCCACCATGAGCAGTCCATGTACATTGTTCAGGCTCCAACAACATGTACTGGTCTGAGCCACCTAGTCACCCTCACCACCAGGTGGGAACAAATACCTTGTTCAGTCCTACCTTTAGCTGTAGGACTGAATTGTTCATTAGAAGAAGAAATGGAAAGGGGAAAAGGAAGAAAAAGAGTTGAAATTTTTGTCAGAGGAATAAAAAATAGTGACTTATCACCCTGTAATAATGGTCTTCTGGACTTGAGTTATGGGATTAGCTTTATTCTATTTTAATTTTTTTAGGATTGTATTTATTTATTTGAGAAAGAGAGAGCACACATGTGCAGGGGGGAGGGGTAGAGGGAGCTGAGCGAGCCTGACATAGGGCTCGATCCCATTGGGATTATGACCTGAGCTGAAGTCAGACGCTTAACCGACTGAACCACCCAGGAGTCCTAACTCTATTCCATTTTAGAAAAGCCTTTTAATCTTACAGAGGAGCCAGGGATTACATCTATATTGAGCTAGGTTAAATTACCAGTCATTCTTCTCCCGAATTTCTGAAATGAAGTAAATGGAGCATGAAGTGATTGAAAAATATCCCTTTATAAGCGGCTGCTTCAATGTGTGGTGGTGTTTACCTTGCTATACATTAAGGACCTTTTATTTTATCCTGGATTTCAAACATAAAATGACTTTCTGGCCCAAAATGAGTTTTACCGGCCCACTTTGATGACATGGAACACACCCCTCTTACAGAGAAAATGCTGTTGGGGAGGGAGTTTAGGGGAACAGGGTCCAGACCACGCAAGCAGTGAGCCGCACTATGAAGTTATCACTTCCAATCGTCACCAACAAAGCAGGTAGCCAGAGCTCAGTTCACTACAGAGGTAGGCAAAAATATATATAGGCCAATTGATGAAAACCTCTCCACTTCTTCTTTCAATAAATTCATGGGGGAAAATTAAAAATCTCAAGGCCAGTTACCTTAAAGATGAGACAATTAGAAGCCACAGAAGTATCTCTAGGATCTCATCGAAGAAGAACCTAGTTCAGTTCAAAACTTCTCTTAGAAGCGCTTTCTAATAATTATCACCGATTCTTTATTGTGCTAGAAATGAGAATTCATGTCAGATCTCACAATACCCCCTTTGAGTTTATTGGCCATAAGTGTGTTAGGTAAATTGTAAATATTTCACAGTATGGTTTGTAGATTCAATCATTCTCAGCAAGCCCTTTTTATATCTTAAAATTTCCTCAGTAAAAGATCCCTTTCAGATATCATTATATCATGCATAATTATTGGCTAAAAATTCATGTCTCTGAAGTGAGTGAAATCAGGTACAATGGCTTTCTCATCATTTTCTGAATCAATATACAGTAGAAGTTCTCTTTTACTGACATCTATTTTACTCAACTCATGGAATTAAACAAACTGTCTAGTCTGTTACTGCAATCATATTTTTCAAACAATTATATTTACCAGCTTGCTTTATAATTGCTTGAATGACCCAATTTTAGCAACTTGCCGATATGAAGCCTTTCTAAAAACAACCAGTTCAATAGTCACTCATGTTTAAGTGTACTTAATGTGGGTGGTAATTTCTACATTTAGTTTATTAAAAATACAAAGTTTGGGAGTCCTCGAGGATATCGTCAAGTTCAATAATTTGTTTAGAAAGAATCAGAATTCCAGAAAAAGCACTTATGCTCGTAGATGCTGTTTATTATAGCAAAAGGATGGAGATTCAAACCAGGCTAGAAAAGAATCACAATAGGACAAGTCCAGGAAAGTTCCTGACATAAGCTTCCAGTTGGTCTCGCCCAGGGGAGTCAAGTGAACAGGACTAACTACTAGCAATGATGGGTGGCAATATGAAGTTCTGCCAACCAGGAAGATCACCAAGCCTTGGTTTCCAGAGGTTTTTATTTGGGCTTGGTCACGTAGACATGATTGACCACCCACATGGCTTATCTTAGTCTCTATCCTTCCAGAGACTGGGCTGTTACCGCATGGCCCAAGACCACACTGTAATTCATAGTTAGCATAGACTGTCTAGGTGGCCGAGGTCCCCATACAAACAAATACCCTCCAATCAGGCAGGACATTTCAAGCGCTTAGAGATTACCTCCCAGAAGCTGAGAGCAAAGTCCAGACCTCAAACAATTATATGTTATCAGTTTATTTAATACTTCTTTGAATGATGAAATTTTAGGAACTTGTCTATATGGAACCTTTCTAAAATCCAATGCTCCTTGATGTTTTATAAGCACTATTAGTGAAAGTGTTCATTTCTATGTTGGATCTATCAGAAAGACTATAAAGACAAGTTGCTAAAACAACAACAACAAAACAGACTGATTTTGCATTAGGTATACATAAGACAACATGGACTGGAAAGTAAACAACACAAAAATCTGGAAAGACTCTTATTTAGATTGCTTGTCAAGTTTCTTTTTGTTTTTTAAAGAACCCGAAGCTGAATATCTTAGACAGTGAACATTTTGTGTAGTTTATGCCAGGAAATAGATAGATAGAAAATTTCAATCTGCAGACGTCCCCCGCAAAAAATAGTCTTGGTCTTACAAAAAAAGTTTGGGAAATACATGCATATGTGTGGATCTTCACCGAGTAATTCTTTTTTTTTTTTTTTTTTTTTTTTGGTTTTAAAGTTTTTCAATAACATGCCAAACATTAGATAGCAGGGAACTGACAATGTGGAATTTTATCTGAGCCTGGTGCTCTGGAAAATAGCTAATGTTAAAGGATCCTTACCCGTTACGCTCCAGAAAATGAAAGAGTTTCCTGAAAAAAACCACCTTTCCCCATAAGACTAAACAAGACTCACAAAATTGCCTTGTTTACCTACAACAAAGCCAGACACAGACCTTCCAAATTCCCTTTTTTGCCTCATTAAATTATAACCTGAACTACTCAACCCACTGATCAATCAGGACAAAATGCTTGTTAACCAAGCTTAGTTAAGCTTCTCTCCTACCTCCAGGCCCCTGAACATTGGTCCGCTTCCCGCTTTAGCCAGCATACAACCTCTCCTGAGAATAGGCTGGCCACAGGTAGAACATTCTCTGAGCTACTATCCCATCATGCCCTGCTCTCATCCCCCTTAAAATATTTTTTTTTCTTTTAGTTCTCCTTCATTTTCTTCCTTATTTTTTTTTCCTTTTTCTCTTTTATTGCATTAGGAGGCATTTCTTAGTTGTCAGCAAAGTGTTGCCCCTCCCTGACCCCATCTCACCCGCTCACATCCTGGGAGTCTCAGGGAGACTCTCTTCCTAAGGAAGAGCCCTTCAGCCTCGCCCAACTCTGAGGCACTGAAACAACGTTTTTGGTATGTTTATTTCTTATCCATTCCAAAATCACTTAAAGTGGTAAGTTTTACTATTTAGATTGATTGATTTGATTTAAAAACCTTAAGTTCTACTCAGATGACCTATTTCTGGAAGTTTTTGTATTTTTGGTTCACATTTTAAGGTGAGAGGTTAGTTTATAATTATTGACTGTAATTACAGACAGTTTGGTGAAAATTTACCTGTGTTCAGGCTTTACCAGCATTTCTTTCTGCCAATAATCTTTAAGCTGTTTGTTGTATTTCTTGAGATGCCTCCCCAGGGGCAGGGGAGGATATGAGATTATATTTTGTTCATCTAGAGATTTGATCAGAACTAAACAAATATATCCAAGGGTCCTAATTCATTGACCAGGTGGCCACCTTCATGAATAAACTGTTATATTTGTCTATATTTACAGATTACTGAATATCCCAAACTCCAATGTTATCTGATTCCCAAGAAACAATCTTGGAGAAGTTTGATATTCTCATGTCCCGAAGATGGTCCATAGAAGTGACTTCCTAACTGAAACAGTAAGAAGATTGCACTTATCGTCTTGGATGTAGTGAGAGAGGTAACTGTGCAAATTAATAATAATAGTACATTTTATAAAAAATCAACTATTTAGATAATAATTTTCATTTACAACCTACTAGAATGGAACAAATTTTGGGGGTGAAATTGCCCTCATTTAGATAATGATTTTCATTTACAACCCACCAGAATGGAACAAATTTTGGGGGTGAAATTGCCCTCATCTTTTAAGTAGGAATAACCAGTGATCATCCAGTACCCTGTAAATATAGAAAACATGCCCAATCATTAGCAAAGGTAGATAACTGGTCAATAAATCAGATTGTTTTCATATGTTTATTTTAATTTTGATAAATCCTCTAGGTGGATAATACTTCATATTGAATCATAGAGTTTAAGGAGCTTGCCACAGCAACAAAATAAAAAGCAGAATCTGAATTCAAATTCGTATCTGCTTGGTGTCAGAGGCCACACGTTTTTTTTCATTATGCCACACATTATGCATCAAGAGCTCTATAATGTGCTTCAGACCCAGAAATTAAATATCATAGTATACTATTATGGTCCATGGTAAACTCTCAGTAATAATAATAATAATAATAACAGTCATATTGCACGTTATCAAAATTATTTTCCTTGAAGGAATCAGTATAAAAGCATGGTAATAATCTCTACACTCTCTCCTGAAATAAGAGCTTTGGAATGAGGAGAACTTGAATTCTCTCACTTACCAACTATGGGACCTTGGATGGATCACTTACTTCTTTTTTTTCTTTTTAAGATTTATGTTTTTATTTGAGAGAGAGAGAGAGCACAAGCAGGAGAGGAGCAGAGGGAGAGGGAGAGAGAGAATCTGAAGCAGAATCCCTGCTGAGTGTGGAGCCTGTGCAGGCCTGGATCTCACGACCCTGAGATCATGACCTGAGCTGAAACCAAGAATTGGACACTCAACCGACTGAGCCACCCAGGCACCCCTGATTACTTCTTAAAGCTGCAATTTCCTCATTTGAAATATTGGAATAATAGTAACATCACTAGGCTCTATGATTATATACTGCATTGCCTGTTATTATATAGCAATTTGAAACAATCCACTACAAGTTATTTTAGTTCCTGACACACCCTGTTTGGTCTGATTGGACTCTGTCGCTCCCTCTGCTCTTTGTACTAGAAAAGGACCCTATTTGACAGTAACACTATTAAGTGTGGATGCCATTGAAAAGATGGCTCTGAACCTAACAGTTACTTTCCATGCAAAGAAATACTGCTCATTGTTTTGTGCCTGTAGCTGCCCCTTTTAGATTATTCCCAAGTTCAGGACTTGGTTCAAGAAGGTTTTCATTACTGCTTGCCAGACAGGGCTAACTGGGATTGTGTTCTGCAACCCACAGCCATGCCCAGCAGAGAAGTCAAGTAGCTGTAATCAGAACACGAAGTATCACGGCATTAAACCGTGTGTCAGTAAAGAGCACTAGGAAGGAGCAGACTGAGGTCCTAATTGTAGCTCTGTTGAATCTGAACTGAATCCGAATGTGAACGCTCTCGGTCCCAGTTTACTTATCTACAAAATCACAGAATCACAGCATTTGGTACCTACAGTCACTGGGTTCCCCAAATTCTAAGTTACTAGTAATGGACTGTCCAGAAATAAAATATTCAGAGGACTTCAATCATTTATCTGCACCTTCATTTATTCACTGATTTAAGCTTGTTTAGTGCCGGCACCGTTCTTTCTAAACATTAAAGATCCCACAGTTGGGGGCAGGAGGCGGGAATAGCGTCCTTGCTTTCAAGAATTTTGAATTCCTTGAAGACAACAAATGATAAACTAAAAAGTAAATATAGAACATGATGGTAACTTTTAGAAAACTTGAGGAAATATTGTTATCAAGAAGGCAATTATAAAAAGTTGTTCAATTTAGTCTATTAAACTAGTGCCTTATTCACAGTCATTCTAAAACAAAAAGGACAGATAAATATTTCTTTCTTGAGCAAATCAACTAGAATGGGCTATAGCCCAGATGTATAGCCCAGATGCATGGTTAAGAGTCAGTAGCACAGGATCACCTGGGTTAAGCGTCTGCCTTCAGCTCAGGTCATGATCCCAGGGTCCTGGGATCATGTCCTGAGTTGGGCTCCTTGCTCAGTAGGGGGAGTCTGCTTCTCCCTCTGCCTGCAGCTCCCACTGCTTGTGCTCTCTCTGACAAATAAATAAATAAAATCTTAAAAAAAAAAAAAAAAAAGAGTCAGTAGCACAAAAAGGTGGAAAATTTGATTACAGCAAAATAGTTAAAGAAAAGAATACAGACATAAACAAATGAGAAAGCTTATCAGGAGTGAAAAAGGGAAAAAATGGGAAAGGAACGCCAGGCAGTGAATTTTAAATCTATGTTAGAGCTGTGTACCTATCCATTTTTAACTCATTGCAACAATTGAATAATTTATGTATTTCTCTCAGTTTAAAATGCTAGGATCTGCACATAGCCCTCAAGTTAAAAACCAACGCTCTTTCCATGGCGCTGAGACTCCTATGAAACTCTTCTAGGAGAGTGGAAGGGTAAGAACTTATCATTATATAAGAACCTTGAAATTCTTGGTGTGACACTGTTATTTGACCAGCCACACGCAGATCACAGGGTATACTAGGAAACAATACAATTCTTTTTGTTGTGAAAGTATAGATTTCACATTGAAGATTGAACATATTGTATTTCTCTGAAATTTCAAGACAAATCCTTGCTTTACATGAAGGGAAAATCCCTCCTCCAGGCTTTATTGGATAAAACGGATTGAACTGAGAAGTGAAAAGAGAAGGGGGAAGGAACTCAAAGAAGGCAAGCATAGCGTGTAGGGCTGAATTCATTTTAATTATGAAATAGATGGCTGACAATAAGATAGGGCAAATATTATGAGCAATGCCTTCATATTTCTGATTTGCACTGGAAGTCGCTGACTCTGGCTGGTTGCAATTGCGAAGATTTCTATTATTTTGATAATTACTTCCACTTAAAGATAATGAGTGCACTTGACTCTTCTGTCATAGTTCCAATTCTGAGCCTCCTTCTTCTTTTTCTTTTAAATATTAAAATCTTCATGACTAAAGCTTCCAAGCAACATTTTCCTCCAGGACCCAGACCTTTGCCAATTATTGGAAATCTGCACATTCTCGATCTGAAGAGGCCCTATCAAACTATGCTGGAGGTAAAAAATGATTGTTCATTTCACACTTATTTATAATTTTCTGCATCGTTCTTACCCTCATGGGTTTCTTAGCATGCACATACTTAGCACTGGTTCATATATGTATAATGAAGTAATCAGATAGGATTCAAAGTTAATTGAGGTATTTTATCTAATTTTTAGTTTTTTTTTTAAATTCAGATATATAAAAATATTAGTAAATATATTTCTATTATTTAAAGTGGTATTTTTATTCTGAAATATTTTTGATCTGTATCCTTTATTTCAGCCTCTTTGATCTACATATTGCATATTCTATATCCATATTCCATACCCTACATATTTCACTCTGAAGGAACTGAATTATGATCATAGTCTTATTCTAGAAAATTTTAATTTTTATTCAAAACAGTGTGTATGAAAGGCACAATCGAGAGTATGGTCCCAGCAACTGAGACCCAGGATTATCTGTCATTAATTAGCTGTGTGAATTTAAAGAAGCATTCAGTGTCTATTTCCTTGTCTGTACAATTACAGGGCTGGACCAAATACTGGACAAATTTCTCTAATTTCCACTTCAAAGATTTTACCGTTCTTGACTGTGGAATAAGATGGATGGATGGATGGATGGATGGATGGATGAAAGGAAGGAAGGAAGGAAGGAGAAAGAAAGAAAGAAAGAAAGAAAGAAAGAAAGAAAGAAAGAAAGAAAGAAAGAAAGAAAGAAAGAATATTCATAGTTTGCATTTGGCCAAATATTCCAATTTTTAAGTTCAAAGGGCAGATGATTGAAATTGAGTTCTGCTATATTCTATAAATTCTAAGTTTGAAAACCATAACAAGAGATATACTGAAGAGAAAACCATTACGTTGCCTCTGCGGGCAACATCATGGCCATCATCATCTTACATTTGTATTCGACTTCTTATTTTACAAAGGACTGCAAGGATTTCACTTATTCTTTACAACCACCCTCAGAGGAAAATAAGCATGACGTTTTTATCTCAATTTTACAGATATGTGACCCAGAGCAATTAACTTATTAGTAACTAAAATCCCAGGACTTGCTTTTTCTGTTGTTTTAATGCCACTTTACGGCTTTCTCCTATACTCAAAGGTCACACAACAGATTGACTTCTCAGGAGAACAAGACCTTCTCTCAACAGAGTCCTTCATCTAATTCCATATACGCACCCTATTTGTTTCCTAACATTCCTGTTTTTTGCTTACATATTAACTCTCTACTATAATTACTTTAATAGTAATTGCTATTACTATTAATCTCTTTACTATTTAGATCTTCATTTTTAATTTTTACTTCTGTCCTATTGTTCTGTGTTAATTTCACCTATGAAATGTGTTTTCCACACTTCCTCCTAGCCTATGTCTCCATTTTTTTCTTAAAATTTACCTTTCTAATTTTTGTTACTTTTCTGAAACCTGCCGTATCCACTTTATCCAATTTACATACAGTGGTTCACACCTGAGAAACTGTCCTCACAGCTCAAATTCCTATTTTAATTTTTACTTACCTGTAACATTAATTTAAATTATATCATTTCCTAAATTATTGACCCCTTCTGCAATTCCTATTACAATCCTAATGTTATTTTTTAAATTCAAGTGTCTTTTTCTTGTGGTCATCATCTGTCACCACACAACGTTATTACAATAGCATAGACTCTATTCCCTATGCTATACTTTTCATCTCTGTGACTATTTATAATCGCAGGTTTGTACCTGTTAATCCCGTTTATCTATTTCATCCATCCCCCAGCTACCTCCCCTCTGGTAACCATTAATTTGTTCTCCACAGTTAAGAGTCTGTTTCTTGGTTTGTCTCTCTCTCTCTTCCCCTCCCCCCCTTTGCTCATTTGTTTTGTTTTTTAAATTCCACATATAAGTGAAGTCATATGGTATTTGTTTTTCTCTAATTTATTTCACCTAACAAAATACCCTCTAGGTCCGTCCATGTTATTGCAAATGGCAAGAATTCATTATTTTTGATGGCTGAGTAATATTCCAGTGTGTGTGTGTGTGTGTGTGTGTGTGTGTGTGTGTGTATCATATCTTCCTTATTCATTTGTCTATTGATGGTACTTGGGTTGCTTCTGTATCTTGGCTATTGCATAATGCTGCAATAAACAGAGGGGGTGCATATACCTTCAAACTAATGTTTCATTTCCTTTGGGTGAATACCCAGTAGTGGAATTACTGAATCATATGGTATTTCTATTTTTAATTTTTTGAGGAACCTCCATACTGTTTTCCATGGTGACTGTACCAATTTACATTACCATCAACAGTGCAAAAAGGTTGCAATTCTAAAGTTATTTTCCAAAGTCAAGTTTCCTAAAGAAAGAAATATTAAAAGTCCATTTCTCATTCTTTACCTAAACCTTAGTTGGGTAAAAAACACAAGCTCTGCAGCCAACAGACCTGCATGTATATCCTTTTTTGAGCATTGCTGTTCACTGTGTGACTTCTTAAAGCCACAGTACCTTGCCTATATGATGGAAATGATGATAGTATCTACTTTTCTGGTTTATAATGTGCATTAAAAGAGGTACTGGCAATATAGACAGCAAGCAATAAATGAATAAATGAATCACTCTTGTTTTTAATTATCAAAGAAAATTTAATGTTTTTTTGCAGTAAGAAGTGTCACACAGTAGTGCAGAACTACCTAGGCCCTAATATGGTCATAGCATCCCACATAGGGTAGGGCATGAATATGGTGTTCTGGTAGTCGGGGTGGTAGTCAGGAAGTGCTTTGTCTTCCCAGAGTCCGAGGTGGGCATTTTCTAAGACCAAACAAAAATATGATATAGAGAAACTATGAGTCAATTCCATGATGTCAGAGCCCTGCTGCTTGAAATCTGAAACAAAATGGAGCATAAGGGCAATTGGTGGATGATCATAATTATGGCTGAAGCAGGTGTAGCAACCAAGAAGTATCTTTAGTGAACTCGTCCAGTATTGTCAGTTCACAAGAATATAAAACTAATTAATTTGTCAGAATTAAATTATCAAAGATCAAGATCTAGTTCATTTTTATTACAGTACCTTGTTTTAGTTGCTTCTCTTTTTCTTATACACCCAAGCTCTCCCAGAAATATGGCTCCATTTACAGCATCCAAATGGGTCCAAAGAAGGTGGTGGTACTCTCTGGATATGAGACAGTGAAAGATGCCCTGGTCAGTTATGGTGATCAATTTGGGGAACGATCTCAAGTGCCTATTTTTGAAAGACTTTTTGAAGGAAAAGGTAATAAACTCTAAACTTAAAATATATCCTTATGATTAAAATTATTGAATCAGTTGTATCATATTATCTTTAATAATTCCTTTCATGATTTAATTTTCCCTTCATCAATATACATTAGACAATAGAATTTACTTAGAAAATTTATGATTTATGGTTTTATTCTTATTGTACATGATAATTCTATTAAACAAATAATTATTAGCCAGAAGCTATGTGAAAAGCACAGTGCTAGGGAAATACAAAGAGAACAGAGGCCATTAGCTTAAGAGGTCACCATCTAATGGTTGACACTGATCGATCAAACAATAAGATAACGGTAGTGTTATAAATAATACTGAACCATATTTTCACCTGGATAAAGTTGTTGTATTTTGCTTATGTGTGTCTTGGATAAATACCCTGAGGAAATCCAGATGCTATACTTTTATGTCATTCCACTAATATAATAACCCTTTAAATTATTACATTAACCCTTTAATACTAATTTAATAATCTAAAAATGCGAATGGTTTCATCTTGACATTAATTATTTTTAGTGAACTAACATTGGTGTCTAGTAAATACTAGTAAGCCATTTTAATACTTCAACCACTTTTTGAAAAATATTTCTCACGCTATCTTTCTCCAAAATTGTTTTCTTTGAAATATTAGTAAATGTTCTGTGCAAAAAAGCAGTGTCAGTGAAGTGAATTTGAGAAACACTATATATTAAAGGCCTCTCTCTGGACTCATGGGGTGCCGATTAGGATTTGAAAACCTCTGAGAAAAACACCAAAAGTCTATTTAATTTTATTTAATTCAGTTTTCACGCTTATTAGTCCTTGGAACTTTTTTTTTCATGAATTCTAATTAACATGCAGTGCAATATTGGTTTCAGGAGTAGAATTCTGTGATTCATCACTTACCTACAACACCCAGTGCTCATCATAACATGTGCCCTCGTTGACACCCGTCAGCCATATAGCCCATCCCCCACCCACCTCCTTTCATCAACTCTCAATTTGTTCTCTACTGTTAAGGGTCTTTTATGGTTTGTTTCCCTCTTTCTTTTTTTTTTTTTTTTCTTTTCCCCCCTTCCCATATGTTCATCTGTTTGTTTCTTAAATTCTGCATATGAGTGAAATCATATGGTATTTGTCTTTCTCTGACTGACTTACTTCACTTAGCATAATACCCTCTAGTTCCATCCATATTGTTGCAAATGGCAAGAGTTCATTCTTTTTGATACTGAGTAATATTCCACTGCGTGTGTGTGTGTATAGATGATAGATAGATAGATAGATAGATAGATAGATAGATAGATAGATAATAGATGTATATATATACATCAGTCCTTGGGATATTTCCTTTTCTTGGAATTCCCACTAACATCTCATAAAATCAGCATTGAGGAACAACAGTTCATTCAGTTCCTGATCTTTAGCTCCCAGGATCCATCTTCTTTTATTCCTTCTAAAAATTTGTGACACTTTTTGTCTCTTGCCTCTGGCATCTCTGCTCTTTTTCACAATACTTCACACATTACTCCCTGATTTTATGATTATATACAAAATTGTTTTAATTTGTATCAATATCAAGTCTATTTTTTTCCTTAGCAAATAATTCATTTTAAGAATCAAATAGTCTTTCTTTTTAAGTGATTTAACTGGTCATAGGAAAATTACTCTTTGTTCAAAGAGAAAATGATTAATTTTCTGCCCCACACCCTGTCTAGTAATCCACCCAAATGGGTACAAGCATTCTTCAAACCAATGTTGTATAAACAGAAGGAAAATTTAGTGTTTTCATTACCATCAGACCCTTTTGGAGTATTACTTCCCCTTAATAAATTATTTTGCCATGTAACTTAAATATATTTCAAACTTTGGTGCCAGTATTTAAAAGAAGTTTCACATTCCTTATAATGTTAAATTAATGTTCTCCACAATTACATGGCGGGGCTATCACTATTCCCTGAAAATTACAGTGACGTCTGTGGGCCCTTCATATTCTGCTACTGTGTTCTCAAATGTAAATTTTTAAATGTAAACACGAGAGATTTCGAAGAGTCCCATATTTGTTACAAAAGAGTTTTATGAAGTACAGGATCCATAGACAGAATAATATTATATTAATGTAAGAATTAAATGTGAGCAGAATCTAACCTTCGCCAGTATCCTTTCAAAGGAAGGCTTAGCCTCATATGAAGTGGCAACAGCTGCGCAGGAGAGATCTCTCTCGTTGTTTTGGATTTCATGTTGACACTAGCAGTCAAACTCAGAAAGTCCTCCCCTGTTTCTTGCACCTTCATAGAAAAACGAGAGAAATGCCAATGGAGGAAGGGCCAGGGCTAGGGATGGAAACACAGGGAGTAATGCCACTGTCCCCACAAACTGACCATGGAAAGATGTGGGCCACATTGGCAACCCTCTCTCTCCTTATTTTTCTGTAAGTTAGCATATATTCCAACTCTTCTGAGAACCTTGTTTATTATTTCCCTTAGGCATGCACAAATGCACATAGCTGTGTTATTCAATAAATATTTATCAAGCACCTAGTATATGCTACAACAATACGTGTTTCTAGAAATTAGTATGCATAGCACTAATGTGGAAGCTGGGCTCACCTCTTGGTAATTATTTACTCCTAACTTTTTTCTTGGCTAAGTCTTGTGTCTGTAGTCTACATTTTTTCCTAGCAGAAGAGACTTTGTCTTCTATTGTTCATCAATCCCTTAACCACACCTAGCATGACGTAAGCATATAGTAAAGACTCAAGAATTGCTTAGTAAATTTGTCAGAGAAATAGAACTAAAACCAAAATCTTCTCCCAACCCAGAAATCCTCCTCTCCACAAAGGTAAGAAAAAAAAGAAAACAATTTTATTGTTGAATCGGCATCAAACCAAAACGTGATGTGTATCACAGACAATCCCCTAAGAAATTGCAAAAACAAAAACAATCCCACCCTTTTATATAATCAAGCAGACACAACCCATTACAAAAATGTTCTCGCAGGAAACAACAACTAGTCCTCAATAACTAAGAGGGCTTGACAGTACCATTTGTCACACATAGTTCATCCTAGATTCACCCAGTAATTGGAGTGACCATGTGTGTTAAATGTCTGCCTACAAAAGAATAATAAAGTTCTTATATCTTTATGATAGGAGGTAGTTTTGCAACTTGGGGCAAGGCACCCACCAAAGTTAGTCTCCTACCCTCCCACAGAAACTGGGAGAAAGGGGCACTCTCTTCCTTGATGTTTATATTCTGAACAAATGGCCCCCAGGTCCCTGAGAAAACCATTGCTAGGCCATAAAGCTGACAAAAGACCTAACTTTCAGAAGAAATTATACATCATATGATTATATATATATATATATGATTTAAAAAGAGGAAAAAATACTTACAAATCTTCTTAAATAAATGCTTTGAGAGAAAGAAAATTCTCTTATTTTCAACAGGGAGAATAAAGCTTCTTTTAAATTTTATTTGGCCTTGCAAATTCAACGTTAAAAGCTTTGAGGAAATAATTTTAAAACACTTTCGTCATTATAAGGAATTGTCTTCTCTCACGGTGAAACTTGGAAAGCTATGAGAAGGTTCAGCTTGACCACCTTACGGAACTTTGGAATGGGCAAGCGGCTCATAGAAGACACAATTATAGAGGAATGCCAGCATCTCGTACGGAGCTTTGAGTCTCACAGAGGTGCGTAGAATGAACCAAATCACGTCTTATTTTTCGTGAGAAAGAGGCTAAATGCTCTATTTTATTATTTAGACATAATTTTGGTCTTGTAGGAAAATTACAAGAATTTACAAATAATTCCCCAAATCCTACTCTTCTGTAAGATTCCCCAAATGCCAGCATTTTATGCTTGCCTCCTCTCTTCTCTTTCTCCTTTTCTAAACTGTTTGAAAGTACTTTGGAGACATGCTCTCTCTTTATTCCTAAACACTTCAATGTGTTCCCTTAAAATAACAAACACATTCTCTCACATGCCCAAAGTACGATTTTCAGAACTCCAGGAATTAGTATTGACTCAGTAATCCCCTGAACTTATTTTGCCAGATTTTGCCATTGTCCCATTAATGTCCTGAATAGCAAAAGAAAATCCTGACACACGCATTACATTCAGTTGTCATGTCTCTGTTGCCTCCTTTCATCTGGAACAGCTCTTCAGTAATAGGTATGTTTCCGATCTCTGTAAATGATATACAACTAATTCTATGTTATTTTAATATTTTCTCTATTTAATACTTTAATTATTTAACATCTTCGAGTTAAAAGTTTTCTCATTGCCTTAATAAATTGAGCTCCTTCCTTACTAAAAATATGCTCATTTGAATATTATCTTCACTGATACAGGTAGTAATAAGAGAAATGGCCAAAGGTAGACTAGCCTGAGATGAATACAGAGAAGAAACAGAAAGCTCAAGGACCCGCAAGCTGGATTAGCAGTCCCTGTACACAAACAGAGCCCGTTAGCAGCTCGCGGAAAGTATCTACAGGATAACGTCTATTCCTTCCGCAGTGTTAAGCTCCTAACAAATATTAATTTCTCAGGGCTTTGTGTACATAGCATCCCATACACCCTTACATTTATATATTAAAAAGAAAACATATTCTCTACAGAAACTCCCCCCCAGGCCTTCAGCCTCCACATTTAAGGTAGGTGCTGATGTTCAAAGTAAATCTTAGCATTCTGGTTGCTAAAAATGTACATTGCCTGATACATATTTAATAACCTAAATAGTTTTCAATGACAGTGAGGAAAACAGATCCCAGTAACAGAAGAAGCTGAAACAAGAGGCTCTAGACGAAGTTCTTTCAAGTTGAATTGTTTTAATCATCTAGATATCCTTTTTTGTATTTTTGAACTTGATTGTAGCCTTCTAGGTTGATATTTTCTCACACACACACACACACACACACACACACTGAAATGGCCCTCCCTCACCTGGGACATTTTCATTTCTTTAACTGAGTCAATTGTAGATTTTCTTTGATATATGCTTTTAGATTGCCTTGTGGCAATCTTTTAGCCAAATTCTGAATATTTTTCAAGGCTCATCTAGTCTCATCTCTCCTTAAAAGGCATGGTCACCAACAATCTCGTTCCTTTATGAAATCTTTTCTTGACAGTCTGTCCCCATCATTCCAGAACCGGTTTAACACTGTTTATGTGAGTATTCCTAATCTGATTAATGGATTCTCTTGTAGGAAAGCCCTTTGAGGTCACAACAGTAATGAATGCTTCTGTTGCTAATGTCATTGTGTCAGTGTTACTTGGAAAACGGTTTGCTTACCAAGACACCCAATTCCTGAGACTCTTAACCTTAATTGGTGAAAATGTGAAGCTCGTTGGAAGTCCTAGGATTGCGGTAACTGTATCTTCTTTATTCAATTTTACTTCCTCTAAGGTACACTAGGTTGTTCAAGAGACCATGAAAAAGTATTTGTCAGAGAATTGCCATTTCAAAAATGTGCACTTTCTGGAACATTCTGAGTACAGAGATGTGACAAGCCCACTTGGTTAACACATCTTCTAATTCTCCCATCACAAATTACTGCATCAGGGTGCCTGGGTGGCTCAGTCAATTATGCATCTGCCTTCGACTCAGGTCATGATCCCAGAGCGCTGGGATCGAGTCCTGCATCGGGCTCCCTGCTCAGCGGGGAGTCTGCTTCTCCCTCTCCCTGTGACCCACCTCCCCTGCTCCTGTTCTTTCTCTCAAGAAAGATAAAATTGAAGTCTAAATGAGATGCTATTTCTATAATGCTTCCAGAAATACTGGTGTCATCCCCACTATTGCCTGCATTACATATGTATATTTAACTTACTTTGTTGTTTTTTATTCTTTCAGCTTTTCAATATGTTTCCGGTTTTGGGGTTCCTTCTAAAAAGTCATAAGACAGTACTCAAGAATAGAGATGAATTATTTGCTTTTATAAGGATGACTTTCCTAGATCATCAGCATAAATTTGACAAAAATGATCCAAGAAGTTTAATTGATGCCTTTTTGGTCAGACAGCAGGAGGTAATGGTGCTTTGCTCAGGGGTTACCTTCACCTATTGTTTATTATTTGGTTTAATTAGTTGCATCTGGAGCAAAAATATTTCTTGCAAAGAAGAAAGATCACTGGATTCAATTAAGTTAATAATGGTAGATATGTACCCTACAAAGAATGCTATTTACTACATTTTCCATTCTCGAATATTTTCTACTGCTTTTCCTATCACTCTCTGAAAAAAACTAGGACATATAGAAGATGTCAAATGTTAGCTTTTAGAATGAGTACAGTATTCCTTTTATTGCAATCTTGAAAATGTGTTTCAATTGACTAACCCAACAAAGATTATTTAGTGCAATTTTTTAAAAAAGAAACAGTGTTGGGCATATTCTAATCACTCATTTAAAAACTAATCTCCAAATGGCTAACAGCCTTTCCTATTGTTAGAATTATTTATCATCACTAGCATCTGGGATGTGCTTTATTTGAAAACTCTGCACAACATCCTCATAATAAAAAAAAAAAAAATCCACTCTATTAAGGAAAGAATGCCAAGCTTTGTTTTTTTAAATTGATGTTAGGTTATCTGCTATGATTGTCCAGTATAAAATTTTTATCACTAATGATTCCTTTTCCCCTTTCAGGAGAAAGGTACATCTACTGCCTATTTCAGTGATGAAAATTTGGTGGCACTTGTTAGTAACCTGTTTGCAGCTGGTACAGAGACCACGGCCTCCACGCTGCGCTGGGCACTTCTGCTCATGATGCGATATCCTGAGGTCCAGAGTAAGTCTCTTAAGATTCAGGGCATTGCCTGAAGGAAGGTCTCAGACATCTCTTGGGCTGGAAAACGCAGAATTCTATGGCCACACTGGATACCTTTAATTTATACCCTTGAGGACAGTGTGTACTTTTAGTTTCCTTTTGACATAAGAAAGTAGATTTTGCTCTCCAAGCTTCCTGAGACGGTCTGCAGGTGTTCCTCCGTGCAAGTCCCCAGAGGGGCCTCAGCGATAGAGGTCCAGGAGTGCAAGCAGTGCGGAGCAAGGATGAGTCCGAATTCAGAGAGAACTTCAGTTTGATTTTCACATGGAAGGAAAACTGAGAAGACTGTTCCAGCATCCCCCTCACCCCACTCTAATCACTCTGCATTTTATCCAGAAAAGGTCTGTGATGAGATCACCAAAGTTGTGGGGTCAGCCCAGCCTCGAATTGCACATCGAACTCAAATGCCATACACAGACGCCGTCATTCACGAAGTACAGAGATTTGCTAATATCCTGCCCACAAGCTTACCTCATGCAACAACCACAGATGTGATGTTTAAAAATTACTATATTCCCAAGGTAAGGGTTTAAGAAGGGGAAATGAGGGGAGAGGCAAAGGATGTCAGCTGCTCAAAATCACATAAGCACTGAAATAAACTGTCCCAGGCAATCTCAGCCTGACTTCCTTCCTGCCTCCTTCCCTCTCGCTCCCTCCCTTTCCTTTTTCCTCCTTATCTTCCTCCTTACCATCCCACAAAAGGTAACTGAGTGTGTCAGTATGTGTCTACACAGAACAGGGGGTAATTACTCTGTGCCACTTTATAAGGTATTATTATTTCTATGTGGTAGTTGAGGAAATTGGGGTTCAGAGAGTTTAAGCGAGGTGGGGGTGGAAGGGGGGCAGAGTCCCTGGAAAGGTGTGCCACCATTTTAGAGCCCAGTTTTCACCACGCAGGGCCCCTGACAGCAGCACTTCCGGCCTCCCATCCCTCCTCACCCAGAAGCATGCCTAGGCCCTCTGCTTCTCAATCTTATGACCTCTAGATGCATTCTTGTGCTTCCCACTGGCAAACTGAAGACATAGGCATAGATCTTTGCTAAAAGTACAGTGAAGGCAGAAATTGGCGTAGGATCAGAGTTTGCCCATAGCACTAATTCTTTTCCTTAAAGCTTAGTCTGGTCACTGCTTCTGGGCCCATCTCTGCATGAATCCACAGGGACCACTGATTATGTGGACCCCCTCCCCACACTATCACTTGCTACCCTGTGCGGACCCTACAAACAGGGGCAGCATTCATTTTTGGAGTTTCTCTTCTCAGCACACATTAAGCACACTGTTGAATTGAATTAATCAGATTAGTAGCTGATGAAAACAAATATAACCGATATCAAAAAGAAGAAAAAGAGACACCCCCCCCCCCAAGCAAGCTATAATCACGGCAGGATTTTGGTTCTAGTTATCTATCTGGCTGCAAGCTAGGGAGAGCGTTGTATCAGAGCTTTGCCGTACAGGGGGTCTCACATGCCTACCATGCTACTGGCAGCTAGGCGCCTCGGTTTCACCGAGCTCCAATGGAAATAATCTAGCTTAGTCATTATAAGGAGGAAAAATCCACAATGCCCAGGTACATATACTTATAAATAAAAAAGTAAGAAACAAAGAGAGCGACAAAGGGAGCTGTAAAATAAAACCCTTTAAAGCAGTTGTTTGCTTTTCGTGACTCAAAAGCTATACAGATTCACGCGCTCAAGCAGCTAGCCACAATGATAGTGTTGCCCAGCTTTCTTCAAGAGGAAGCTGTGATTAACCACGACGAAGTAGTGACCACTGTCCTTAATGGAGGAGCTGGTTCTTCTTCTTACTGTTTGAGTTTACGTTTTCAGAATAGTCTTTCCTGCATCGCAATTGAAATTCCTCTCCTTGATCGTCCCCGGTTGTCTCAGAGCAGGTGGCAGGCTGGGGAAGGGGGGCAGGTGACTTTCAAGAATTTGCCTTGATGGGCTCCCTAGATGTGGCTTGTCTACCGGCTCAGTCCCTGCGGGTAAAAGAGCAAAACCTCACTGAGCCTCAGACCTGCCAGGAACTGCACCAGGGTCTGTCCTACATAACGCCACACCTGAGGCTCACAAGTCATCCCGTGAGGGCTCTTTAACTCCCTTCACATAAATTTAGAACCTGGGATATAGCAACAGTTAAACAACATGCCGTTATCACATAGCAAACACAGGACTGAGTAAGAACCCGTTTCCAGTTCTGAGTCCAAGGCTTGTGTTTTTTAGGAGGGACTGAACAAAAATGTGGTTGGGTAGGTGAATGTTCCACACCAATCCCAAGCCCCTACACCCCCTCCTTCCAGATTCTTCTAGAACATGCTGCTTCTGAAAAATTACCAACCGAGACCTTCACACATTTTTAAAGAGCCACCTTTTTAAGAAGGAATGTAATCTCTGTCATTAATAGCACTTCTGTTTTTAGGGCACAGAGGTCATCACTTTGCTCACCTCTGTACTTCGGGACCAAACACAGTGGGAAAAGCCAGACACATTTAATCCTGAGCATTTCCTGAGTTCCACCGGAAAGTTTATCAAGAAAGAAGCCTTCATGCCCTTTTCATTGGGTAAGGTATTCTACTTTGAGACGGGTGGTTTGAAAAATCTGGAGAGATTTTGCCTTCTCTGAGGACTGTGCTTCGGTTTTGTATTTTTTTTTTTCCATGTGGCACTAAACATCAGAAATATGGGAGAGCGGAAAGGGCCTTTCCTCCCCAGGCTTTAAATTGGCTGTAAGACATTAGGCATTGGAATGGGAACGGAATGGCATTTTCTTAGGGAATCCTTGAAGATTCCTTGCAGCTAAGGGGGACAATGGGCAACCCGCTTCACTCCAAACAGAAAAGCTTTGCTTTATTTTTATTTATTTATTTTTTTAAGTAGACTCTATGCCCAGCATGAAGCCCACCGCAGGGCTAGAACTCAGGACCTTGAGGACCAAGAGTTGGTGGCCTAACCAACTAAGCCACTGAGGCACCCCTGAAAAGCTTTGCTTTAGTATGTATAAATGCCAGTGTTTCTCTTAGAATTTCTTGGGTAGGGGAGGGAGGGAGGGAGCTTAGGGATGGGGAAGAGAAGGGAGCTTTCCACTGGAGTACACTTTGGAATCCAGGGAACTAAATGAATTTACTCTATAATTTTCTGTATTCTTGAGAACCTGAAATGAATTCTCCATGCCTAGAATCTTAGCAAAACTATACCAAAGGCGGTTTGTCACCTTGTGCCTTTCCACTTACACAAACAATAGGTAAGCGTTCACTCCAGATGCCCATTCAGTGATAGGTAAACAGCAGTCACCCAAAGGATAGACTTTCCTTACCTACTGATAACTAAGGGATACAGAGAGATATAAAGTACAATGCATTCTCCTAATTTTTACACGGAAACACACACATAGGATGATAGACAAGAAAACAGTACATGTGTTAATGACTCCTACTTTAAATAAAAATGTAATATCACATCTGGAACCAGAGTTAAAGGAAATGAAAAATAACCTACATGTAATTCACGGTGTTATGAACTCGATTTTTCTTAATGCTTGCATTGTATTTTGAAAAAAGAAAGCCACAGAAACATAAACAATGAAGGCACTTCACTATATCTAATTCCAAACCCTCATTTTACAAGTGAAGAGATGGAGCAATTCGTTTATCACATAATGTTGGTTGTGGTTTTTTTTCTTGACTTCTTTATCAGATCTTGGATTTATTGATGTTTAGAGAGAAGAAACGATGTTCCCCTTGACACCCTCTTTTCTCCATGAACAGCAATTACTGTTTTTCTGACCAACTTTGTCTCCGGGTCCTCCATGGTTTCTCACACCCCTGGGCCTGGAGGCTTCTTTGGACAATGAGACAAGCAGCAAATAGTCCATATTTTTGCAGAGTGGCCCATCTTCAAACAAGTTTGGCAAAGCTTACCTCAGGAATTCTAAACATCTCCAGATATACTGTGTGTGTGTGTTTCCTGCTTTAGGAAATCTAGGAGTAAGGATACTCTTTTTTTATCATAGACAAACAAATGGGAATGTTCTTAAAATATAACAACCACAAAACTGTCACAGTAAGAAAAAATTTCATAAAACCAACGTTGAGTGTGAAGTCCTCGTGTCCGTCCTTACTTACTGCAGTAAGATAGAGATTCTGGTCTCTGGAGGGCTTATTTGAATCTTTGATCACGATCACTCCTAACTAATTTTACATACAGCATTTCTTTTTAAGATAGACAAGATCATTTGCTATGTTTTCACCTATTAATCCTTAAAAGTAAACTAAAACGATACATGCTTTGTCTTTTTGGGCAGCTAGACTCTTATCTTGAAACTGAATAAACCTAAATATAGGGTAGATAATTCACACCTTCAGTTTCATTATTTATCGTCCATTTAGATGACACCACTCAGTCATACATTTCATTCTGGGCAGGTGGGAAGATCTGATCCCAAAAGCTAGATTAAGTGGGCTCACCGTGGGCTCCCTCAACACCCTATCGTAGCTTGTGACACTGTATAATATTTACCTAGTTCCTTGTTGGGCACACCTACTGGGCAGTGAACCCTTCCAGAGCAATAGTCTCAGAGCCAAGCTAAATTAAATACCTGTATCTTGTTGACATTGTACATACATTGGTGGATCGGATTGTTAGCTTTTGTTTAATAACCATTTTCAAACAGAGAGAAGTAGTATGCATTGCCTTTCACCCCTAAAAATCCTGCCTCACTACTAGGCATTGTGAAAAAATGCCCCCACTACCCTTTGTGGAGTTCATCTGTTTCCTGGAGTCCCGTATAAACCAAAGTACGACTTTCCTTGAGTTGTAAAATATCTACATTTATTTTATTTTTTTTTAAAGATTTTATTTATTTATTTGACAGAGGTAGAGATAGCCAGCGAGAGAGGGAACACAAGCAGGGGGAGTGGGAGAGGAAGAAGCAGGCTCACAGCGGAGGAGCCTGATGTGGGGCTCGATTCCATAACGCTGGGATCACGCCCTGAGCCGAAGGCAGACGCTTAACCGCTGTGCCACCCAGGCACCCCTAAAATATCTACATTTAAATATTGTTCTGAACATTGACGTCTTTTGTGACTCACTACCTGAGAGTTATCTTCCAAATTAGATAAACAACAACAAAAGAGATCTATCTGGACTGTCTGCAACATTTCATTGGCAGGAAAGAAAACAAGGGGCTTAGGATTCACAGACTCTGGGAACAGGAATGAAAAGACAAGGTTGGTTCTTCTGAAGGACTGGAAGCAGAAATTTTTCAAAATACTATTATCTCAATCAAATATATTATCTTTGTTCTACAATGTAACCACAAAATTCATTAAATTTGAGCCAGAAAAAATGTACCATTCTCAACCCAGTATATCTTAAGAAATATATATAACCCATTAAGTCCCCCCTTGTTTCAATAAAAACTTACCTAGAAGACTTCCTTCCTCAATTTTACTGACTCTACTTTTCAGATATCTTGACATTTTCCCCAATAAGTCATCTTCCAAAAGTAGTATGAACCAAGTCTCTTCTTAAAATGCTTCAGCATGACCTAGTGTCTTCTTAGCCTCTGGCCTCAGGTCTTAGGCTCCATGACTCATGCTCTATGCTCTGGTCAGAGTGAAATTTTTTTAGCCCTGAAATACTTCACAACCCCTTCCACATCTCACTGCATCTTTGCCTGGTGGACTTCTCACCCTGGGCACAAGAGCTGAGATATAAAGTTCTCATACAAAGAAGTCCTCCTCCCTGACCTTTGCCTCAAATCACACTGGGTATCTTTACTATCTGTTTTCATGACACACTTGGCTTGACCTATCGTAGCATTTTTCACACTAAAATGTTAATGTTTGTTTAGCTGCTTGTTTCCCTCGTGGGAGCTCATAGGAAGAGTTAGCATATGTACTTGATTTTGTATTTCCCGGGCTTTGGCAGAGCCCATGAGGCTCAGAAGAGTTGAAGTGATGAATTCACACATTCTTAAGTAGGAGAAATCACACGAGGACAGCTTTTCTCTTTGTCCAGATCGTGTTTCAGTTTTCCGTGCTCACGCATCTCATAACCCTCCACCACGTCCATCTCTCCAGGTCCCCGGATGTGTGCTGGTGAGTCACTGGCCAAGATGGAGCTTTTCCTGTTCTTCACCAGCCTCATGCAGAAGTTCATCTTCCAGCCACCCCCCGGGGTCTCCCATCTGGACCTGGACCTAACCCCGGACATTGGCTTCACCACTCGACCAATGCCTCACAAGCTGCGTGCTGTGCTCCGGGCCTAGGCTCTGCATTGCAAGTTACAGCCAAGGTTCTTGATGGGGTCCTTTGCACCAACTCCCTTTTCTCCACTTTGCCAGCTGTGATATTCTGCCAAGCACTTCAGCTTTATTTAAACAGTCAGCCACATCATTGCCGAGGGTTCTCATATTAGGTCAGACTGAGTTCCTGGGCTAATCAATGTAGTGGAAGCATCCTTGCTGTCATTCTCTAAGACAGAACATGTGATAACTAGAACCTTCACTTCCTGCTCTAAGGTCTTGCTTTCAAACGCAAACTGTCCTTTTCCTCCAAGGCATATGAGACATGTAAGCATTACCAATCAGTGGTTTTAATTGTTGCGGGCAGGATGACTATATAATGCTTTGTTCTAATATGCCCATGAATATCTTCAAAACAGCGATGAAGAAAATTCAACCTTTAAGTGAGGATTGCACTAAACGTAAGACACATAAGACATTGGTTTCATTCTGTGAATAACCAAAAATGGTTGGTTAACTACACATAATATTGCTTACGAGGACTGCCAGTCTGCTGAGGTCAGCACACTCCTGCTCCTGACATAACTAGGATTTGCAGACCCCACTTCCCTGTGGCGGGTGCTACGGAGTCCCGGTGAAGGCGTATGCAAGAACCACGGTGGCTGAACACCAAAATCAGTCAGTTGTGATGAGGTTGTGGAATGTAGGGGAGGTTCAGTGGGGTGGAGTCTGGAGCCGGCGACCAAGAAAGAATTCTTGAGGCGTCTTTGGTGCAAAATTTGTGGTATATTAAAGCCTGGAGACAGGACCCGTGGGCAGAAAGAGCTGCTGCCCCGGGTTGTGAGGGGCGGCTAATTATATACCACGGGGTTGGGGGAGGTAAGGAAAAAAAGGGAGGTTGAGAAAGTACTTTCATATGTTAAAGAAGACTCGCAGGACACTGGAGGCCTTGCTATTGTCAAGTTAAGGTTGTTGACCCCTCTAGAAGGTGTTAATAGTAAGATAGTCGGGAGATCCCAGGAGAACGTTACTTTCCTCCTATCACATGTCCTTGTCAATGGGCTTCAGGTTTAAAAGAAATTCCATTTTATTTACATTTCCTTCTGCCTCAGCCTCCCTCAATTTTATGGTGGGGGTGGTAACGTTAGGGCTTCAGGAAACTGAATTATGGGTCTCTGGAAGTTAGGCTATTGATAAGAAAGCTTCTTCCTTGTCACTAGGACATGTGTAAACTGAGGGAGACTCAGGTCTTGCAGGACTGTGATCTCTGTCAGTTAACCATTTGTTTTTCCTTCCCCAAGCTTTAGCGCAGCCAGGAGTGCCTGAGGAATGTCACGTACATCCATCCCATGGGGCGGGGGAGGGGTTGCAGGGAGTCAGTTTCTGCTTTGTCCTCAGCTTACCTTCTGTTCCCTCATCAGTTGCCCTGAGACACAAAGCGTCTTCGGCCTTCAGGAAGTCAAATGTTATCTCCCCGTCATCAACATAAATGCTTCTCTCCCGCTCTTATCTGATCCCTGTCATGGCAAAACTGGCACTGGATAAAGTTAATCCATCAAGCAAGACTTTGAGGCTATCGTCATAGAGGAAAGCCCGGAACTTCGTCTGAACTCAACTCCACTGAAATCTGGGGGGCAGGGTTTTTAAGTGTTGTGGTGAGCTAGTAGAAAAGATGTTAGTGGGGAGATTGAGCAATAGTCTAGGACCCCTACACTGAGTTACTCCCTAATGCGCACATTTTTTTCTCTAGGATTAGGTCGTTAGTATTTCCGAATTATCCTCCATTGAAGTTAGGCTCCTACCCTTCTACCGAGACAAGGAGATAGCTGAGTTAGGATAAAGTGAACAAAACAACAACAGCACAGATAATAATAATAACGTAATATAGCTAATTTTGATTTTTAACTTACTCTTTTAAAAAATCCCACGAGGCTGATATTATTTATCTGGTTGTAGAACTCTGACCTACAACTTGTGGAGCAAGTAGTTTGGGAACCACAGCCTCTGCTGCCAACAGCTCAGAAAGATGAGAACTTGGTCAGTGACGGCCAGCTTCCCTATTCTTGTACCTTTCCAGCTCAGGACACACCAGAGAAAGCCCTAAACCAGTCACGTAAAAAGTTTCTTTAGCTAGCCCACCTCCAGCTTCTCCATGCTAACAGCTTCCAACCAGAGCATATGTGAACCCTTCCTTTTTCACTATTGTCAAAGAAAAAATGTACCAGACAGATGAGAACAGGCAAGGAAGAATTTATTCAAGACTTTATAAATAAATTTAAGCATTTATTGCAATAGGAGAGAGAGACCGAACTCAGCTCCCTTGAAATAAAAGGTGGGGGGAGTTTTTAAGTAGTGGGGTAGGGTAGTGGAAAAGTACTGGAGGACATTGTAGGGGAGGTTAGTCAATTAAATTAATCCATCTTGTTTGCTAATTGATACTTATTAAAGTAGGCTCTTACCCTCTCACCCTGTCTTTCTTGATTGTAATTTCTTACTCTTTCCAAAGTAAACTGCACTGTTTTCTCCTCTTATCTTCATCTAGCAAGGTTATAAAGATTTACTCTCCCTAATTAAAGAGCAAAGTACTGACTAGAGTTATAAACATGTCAGGGTGTCCAAGAGTCACAGTCTTTGTTTTCTCATCTGAATCAGTTTATTCACGTCCAGTCTCCACCTTTCTCCCACCCCCTTGCTGTTCATTAGCAGAGAGTGCTCAAGGCTGACGAGTCCTGACTCAGCCCGCCGAAGTGTTGGAACTGTGCTTTCTTTAATGACTTCCTGCCCTGCTTCCCTCAAGGGGTTTTTAAGTAAGTATTGTCTCACCTTCTGAGATAATAAAAGAACCACATTTCAGAAACAATTTGAACTCCAATTGAATCAATGTTTCATTACAAAACTTTAGAATAGTAAGACTCTTTAATATAACTTATAGATTTTTAGAGCTCTCCTTGCCAATTCACAAATCAATATCTGTTTCACTCTTTTGTCATCTGTAAATGCTTTTGCAACTCTACAAAGTATCATCTCCATGGCACTGTTAAGGACTGTTAATGAATGGGGAATAGAGAGAAAATGAAAACTTTCTAGGTTTTGTAAGTGACAAAGTAGGATATAGAACGAAATATGGCATGTATATATAACACTTCTCAAACTTTAGTGTGAACCACCCAGGGATCTTGTCGGAATGCAAATTCTGAGTCAGTAGATCTGGACTGGGGTCTGAGATTCTGCATTTCAAAAAAAAAAAAAAAAAAATTCTTAGGGAGGCTCATGCTCCTGGTTCCCCCTGAATAGTATCAGTATATCTCAGTTTATAATACTCAGATTTATAGCTTATGCCAAGAAAATGTATGTATATAGGTACGTATATACACATAAAAAATAGAATAAAATACACATAATAATAGAGTAAATTACATAAAACAAGGCTGGAAATGTACCAAATATTAAGAGATTTGGGGTCATGGGTGAATTTTTCTTTTACTCCCAATTTTCTTTTTTCCTAGCAAAATATTTCCTCAAACTTTTCTTCAGTGAATACAACTTTTTCTTTTAACAGGAAGATTTGTCTTTCTCCTTTTTCTTTCTTTCTTCCTTTTTTTTTTTTTTTAAGATTTTATTTATTTATTCGACAGAGATAGAGACAGCCCGCGAGAGAGGGAACACAAGCAGGGGAATTGGGAGAGGAAGAAGCAGGCTCCCAGTGGAACAGGGAGCCTGATGCTGGGCTCGATCCCAGAACCCTGGGATCAGGTCCTGGGTCGAAGGCAGACGCTTAACGAATGAGCCACCCAGGCGCCCCTGTCTTTCTCCTTTTTCCTAAGCAAAGAAGCACATTAAGTATTGGTGATAACCCACAAGAATAAGAACAGCAACTCAAACGTAAGGAATCTCGAAGGTAGTGGACGTTGTGGACAAAGGTGTTCAGAGAGGTCAACACTTGTCTCATGGTGGTTATGTGGTATTTGCCTTATGGTCGGTCGCTTGAGTGGCCAGGTGGCTTCTGGAGGTCCTTGCTATGATTCATCCACCTACGGCAATTTTTGATGGTCACATTTTTCCACAAAGTGGGAGTAAGACCAAAGAGCAAAGACCCAGACATTCTGAGAGATTTCTTCATTTTGGGGACACTTGGATTTCACTTTGGATTCACTCCCAGGACACTGTGAATGGGAAGAGAATCCTCAGGTTCCTCACACAACCGGGTTCTGCTTGGATCAGGAAAAACCTGTGAAGCAAATTCAACAGGACTTCAACTTATTACTTCGTATCAGGGAGATAATCAGTTTGAAAGCAATCTGTAAGTACATTGTAGGCACTTAACAAGGAAGTTGGTGAATGCTTTAAAAATAACTTTTAGGGACTCCTGGGTGACTCAGTCTGTTAAGCGTCTGCCTTAGGCTCAGGTCCTGATCCCAGAGTCCTGGGATCCAGTCCCACATGGGCTCCTTGCTCAGCAGGGAGCCTGCTTCTCCCTCTGCCTGACGCTCCCCCTGCTTGTTCACTCTCTCTCTCTCTCTGACAAATAAATAAACCTTTAAAAATAAAAATAATTTTTACTTGAGATAAAATTAACCTAAACATCTTTGGACTAAGAGTTAAGCTGACTTGAACAAATACATTTTTGAGAGAAAGGAGAAAAAATGAAAACTATGCCTATTCTGTTTTTCTGAGACAACAGGGCACCAGATTTTAAAATCCCAGAGGGAAAAATAACCTGACACCTAAAGAAAGTATTTAAAACTCCTACTGCCCACGGGGGGAACTAAGCCGGCTTGAAACCTCCTCAAAGACCCTATGAAGCAATGTGTACCTTAGGCCTTTGAATCATAGGATAAATATCACAAGATGTGGGGGTCATTTCTAAGAAATTTAAGGATGTATTTAGTGTATTTATGTATTTAGTGATCCATTAAATGCTGGGAAAAGCTCTCCAGCTTTTTTTCTTTCAGGAATGTAGAAAAGAGTCAATAAAAAGGGCTGGTTTGGGTTGTACAGGATCCCTTGTGTTGTATGCCTTCAGCTTTTTATTAAATAAAAGACTAATGCTCACTTTGGATGAAAGTGAACTAAACAATTACAACACCACTAATAGTAACAGTTAACTTTGAGCATTCATTATATGTGAAGCATTATTTTAAGTATTTTTCATTTAACTTAATCCTAGGGAAAAAACCTTAGGACGTTAATACTATATATTATCCCTACTTAACAAATAAGGACACAGAGGCACATGGAGATGAAACACTTGCCCAAAGTCACAGCTAGTAAGAACTGAGACAGTTCTAAACCCAAGAAGCTGAACTGCAGAGTTGGCCTCCACACACAAGGCAACCAAATGATGTTTTGGTCCGTGTTAAGGAGGCTTTTCTTGCTGACTATATATTCAATGTTCCATCACCTGGGGGCACATAATGACTCACAGCTAAATTCATCACGTCAGGTCTGAAAACTGTCTGCCAAGAAGTTTAACTTCACACAGGGGCCAAAGTTGTTGGAGGAAAAGATAATTCACTTTATGGGGCCTATGTTACCTTTTCTACAAAGTAGCTCTGAATACAGATGAGGTCAGGTGCTGTATTCCTCTCTCAAGTGTGGGTCTCATAGTCCCAAGAACTGCTAGTGGTGATCCTCCAGCCAAAAGGCCTTGCAGGACTCATGGGCATTAAGGTATTTCTAGTACTTCCATAAACATGAGTCAGAAAACCCAGGATGCCCTGTCATCTTTTGAATCCTTACAAGTAAGTTGCACTGAAGGCCGTTCTCAAACCTTTAGAAGGGAGAAGATCCTATTCTTATCTACTTAGTAAGCCGAGGCAATTGCTAGCTGTGTGACTTACCCAGGCCACATGACCTCTACACGTAGGTTGGCTCATCTATAAAACAGGGATGTATCTTACCTATCTTGTCTGCCAGGAGGCAAGAGGTGGATCAGATTATATTTGAGGACATTTCAAACTCTAAACTGAAAATAAAGAGCACAGAGAGAGGAGTGAGGTGGGGGCACTGTTCAACAGTTAGTCTTCAAAAGCCAGGTCCCACTTAATTTGGTTAATTCTTGCAGTAACTAACTACTCCAAAGTCAAGCAGTTCATCTCTGGAGGGAATGTTTTGCTCCTCACAGATCTCCAAACCAGACCACACTCCTACAGAGTTAATAAAAATGGTGTTTAATAAAAAAAGAGGAACAAATAAAAAGACTTATTTCAATAGAACCAGAAAAGACTTTTTTCCCCCCAAAGCATCAAAAGATGTATTTTCAACCCAATTTTGAATACAAATGTTATTAATAAGAAACTATGGACAGCAGTAAAATATACAATTATTTTATGGCGAACTATACATTATCTACCTTTAGATCAGACTTATCTGCCATATTTAAAATATTAAAATAAATAAAACCCAGATAAAAAGCATTTTTACTAGACCAGATACTTTAGGGGTAGTAAAGCCCCTTTAAATGGCATTTAACCTTCAAAGCAAGGTCATCTGTTCTCCCCCTCTTCTTTTCCCAGTTTTTTCTTTTTTTTTTAACACTTAATGAAAAAAAGGAAAATGTGCACATCATAAGAAATTAAAAAGGAAAGATTTTGTTTACTTGCTGCTTTATTTTAATTTTCCCATTCCTTTTTACTTTCTTTTTCAGCTTTAAAACAAGCCTCTCTCCCCATCTACTCCCACTCCCATCGCAGAGCACACCTCCAACTTCACTTCTGAGTTTAGGTCTTAAAGAGAGAGCGGGGAGGCAGGGATTCGTATTGCAAAAGGCCCACATTTTACCAATTTGAAAATACCTTTCCTTCCCCTCTTCCAGTGACTTAGGTCCCCAGACCGTCACAGTATTTAAGACACAAAGGAGGTATTATGTTGCTCACAGATCTTCATTCTGTCTGGCCCAGCCTCTGGTCCCTGCTGTTGGTTAATTACAGGTTGGCGTTCCCGGAAGAGCATTTTCTTAAGGATTATTGCTCATCCACCAGCCCGCAACATTCCTCAGGCTCCTCTTTCCTGTTTCATATCCTCCGGCAATCCAGTCCTTGGGGACCGTGAGGTGATCTCCCCGCAGCGTGGTCGCGGGGCGCCTCTCCCTACGCGGGGACAGCCGGGGGTTCTCCGGAGTCCTGGCGCCCTACAGCTTCGTGCTTCACTCCCTGTTGGTGCGAAAAGTGATCGCGCTCATGGAGTGCTCCTCGGTCCGTGCGGTCATGTGGCCCTTCGTCCATTCGGTCCATAAAACTTCTTCTGTCATCTGATAGTCCACAATCCGCACGAGCACGGACTTGGGTGGGGCTGCGGGGTCCCGCGGCAGGGCTCTGAAGGGAGCGTCTACACGGCTGCCAGAAATTCGCTTTTCTCGGGGAAAGAGAGACGGGCAGTCGGGTTCCCGGTCGTCTCCGTCTGCCTGGAAAAGGTCCTCCCCACCGATCAGTTCTTCCCGTGCAGTGTCCCCTTGAGTCCCCAACCATCTCTCTGGGTGCAGAAGAAAGAGCACTTTCTCTCTGACCGAGGGCTCACAGTCCAGGTTCTCAGCTGCCGGGCTGTTCTTGGCAGCGCCGCCTCGGCTTCCGCTCGCCCTCGCCCCTGCTGCCGCCCCCGCCCCCGCTGGATTCCGGGTGCCAGGAGCCAGGGGAGCCCAGCGCCCCAGCTTGCGCGGAAAGGACCCAGCGCGCCCCAGGATGCCCGGAGCGTCCGCCAGATTCGTAACCCCGCGGGGCCCCGAGGCCCTCAGCCCAGTAGGGGGCTCATTCATTCGTTGGCTCTTGAAGCGGTTCACGCAGCAAACTCCCGCTGAGCTCGGGAAGCGCGGGATCGGCAAGGTTTGGGTTTTTTTTTTTTTTTTTTTTTTTGGCACGCCCTGCCGGTGCTGACCCCGCCTCCTGTCGCTCGGCGCCTCCCAGTCCCGTCCGCCTCAGCCTTTCTAGCCTTTTAAAGACAAAGAGCCTGACATTCCCGCAGTCCCTCCTCTTTCTCCTTCTTACCCTCGCCCCTAGCTCTGCTGCTTTTGTCGTATTTCTCATTCTATGCGATCTTGCATCTCAGCTCTATTGTAGTTTCCACCTTCTGTTTTACTCGTGCGCAGAGGCTCAAAAGACACCTCGCACAGCGCCCCCCTGAAATGCCCGCGACGAAGTGCCCTCTTCTTTCCCAGGACGCGCCTCCCCGGTGAAGGAACAAGGAAGTTTTCTGGTTTTAATTATCTGATTTAGTCAAATTCTTGTGAAAAGGGTTTTGTGTCCAGTCCAAATCCATTCCCACCTGCTGCCAAGATTATGGAATGTAGATCTAGGGAGCAGACTTTGAGAAAACGGCTTTTGGTTTGTTTCTTTCTTTGGGATGTCAGGGTCTGTGGGACAGTGGTCGCTCCTGTCTTCACATTGGTTATCATCAATGCTTAGGCCAGGAAGGGTAAGTTTAGTGGTTTGGATCAAACAAAAACAAAACAAAAATAAATCGCTAGATGAACGTCTTCAGGATTTGAAGTTCTGTGTTCACCTCGTTTTTTAAATTTACTCCTTCACTCCTTCCACTTCCTTTCTCTTTAACCCCAGCGGTTAAAAAAAGTATGTCTCTCAGATTCTGGAAGAAAATAAAAAGTGTGTATCTCTGGGTAGACTTTTGGAATCTGCTCACTGGCGAGCACACTGACACACTGATCTTTGGCAGGGGTGAACGGGGGAAACTAGCTAATGGAAAAAAGGGAAGCTTCGTTTGGGATTGCCAGTCCATCTTTAGTAACAGGTATTCGTTTCACTAGAAAACGCTCACTGTTTTCCTATCTACTTTAGAAAAATGACTGCAATGGTGGACATTTCTTCTCCCATATGAAAGACCAAGTAGTGTGGTGAAAGATATTTTGGAAAGAGAGGACCTTCTGACATTTGCCATATCATATATATGTATGTGTGTGTATATATATATGTGTATATGTGTGTATATATATATACACACACACATATGATTTTTATATATGTGTATATATATAAACACACATATACATATATATATATATATATATATATATATATATATATATATATATATATAAACACACAAGTTTTGAAGGAGTGAGAAAATCTAGGTCAGATCTGGCGGACCTTGGGCTGGTTACTGCTAAATGGCAGAGTTTGTGTTTTAGACCGGAATTGTTCTAAGCACTCTATATATTTAAATTCATTTACTCTTCACAACAAACTAAGCAAGTAGTGCTACTACTATAGTCTCATTTAGAACTTTGAGGAACAGGGAGGCTAAATATTTGTGCTAGGTCAAGCACCAATAAACAATGGAGCCAGGATTCTAGCACGTTTAAATGCCTCCTCCTATTTCCAGTCACTCTCATTTTAAGCCTATGACTTCATGTTCTTTTCTGTTCATTTACTCAACCAGTAATTACTGAATGTGTGATAAATGTCAGCCAATATTCTAGATGATGGGGACCTCTGGGAGAATGAGCCAAATTGTTTGTCCTCTTGAAGTTTTCATTCTTCACACCCTTGTCCAAAAGTAGGATGTAATAATACCTTAACTTTAACGTACACAAAAATCATCTGAGGTTTAATGCCTTACTCTGCTCTGAAAGATTCTGTTCTTAAGAGTTGGGGTAGCACTCAGAGTCTGGATTTTGAGCAAGCCTCCCAGTTATTCTGATGCTAGTGGTCCATGGACAGCGTTAGGAGAAACATTACCAAAAAGCTACAGAGATAAACTCTAGGCTTTTTTTTTTTTTTCCTGCTTTCAAGTGGTAATAACACTGCATTTTCCTTCCTTGCAGGGATGTCGAGAGAATTTCAATGAAAGTGTTTGTATATCAAGGGAAATGTAATGTAAACCACAAAATTTATTACTTTTATTATTTATTTATTTATTTATTATTTATTTTTTTGCCTTTGGAGATTGTGAGGGATTAGAGTGGGAATGAGGAATGGGGAAAACCTATTTGCTGAGAAATGAAACAGATTCATCTGTCATGTTGCACCTGAATTTTGACATGTCAAGAAGTTTGTATTAATGCTTAAAAGAATTTTCACAGGAAATGCAGAATAAGTTAAACTTCAAAGAGATAAAGTCTAAAAAGAATATAAAACAGAAACAGGTAGTGTGCCTCCAGGATAGCGGTGTCTGCTCTGCTTTAATATCTCAAAGTGCCTAAAAGGCTAAATTGAACCCATTTACTTCCTCTCTGAGTTGCCTACAACACTTGCAAATATGCAGCCATTGATGGATAGTAACACAATTTCTATACCTAGGATTGAAAACATGGTGGCAGACTCTATACCCTAGTAAGGTCGAAAGAAGCTTGTCGTTAATAGCCCAATCTCCCAGGGACCAGCCCCTCTCATTTGGCCAATTAGATTCATAAGTTATTCTAAATACTGATGATATAGTATCCCTCTCAGTTATTCTAGTACCTCGGCCTTTAGAACGTTTACCCTCCACTTGCAGATCTAACCCCTAATGTGTCTGTGTCGGGAGATAGGGTCTTTTGGAAGTAATTAGGGTTAAATGAAGTCATAAGGGTGGGGTCTGATAGGACTCCAGCCTTACAAGAAGAAAGATCTGTCCCTGCTCCCCACCTTCCGGGTGAGGACACAGCAAGACTGTGGCCATCTGCAAGTCAGGAAGAGAACTCTGGCCAGAACCTGACCATGCTGGGATCCCAATCTTGGACTTTCAGCCTCCAGAACTGTGAGAAAATAAATTTCTGTAGTTGAGCCACTCAGTCTATGATGTTTTGTTATGGGAACTTGAAATGACTAGTATAGCAACTTTAAATGGTTCAAGGAAAATACGTTTTATCATAAGGATATTGTTGTTAAGAAGACGAGCTGACACATTTGCTAGGAAAGCAGAAGGAGCAACTTTAAAATGGGTAGGGAACCAAGCTGTTGCAGAGAGATAAGAAGTTGGCGCTATACGAACAGATTCCATTGCTGGACTGAATGAACAACTCTCTCACTTGTCCTTGTGGCATTTACTCAGGAGTCAAGTTCTCACTTGGAAGTACCCAACTGCCTGAGTTTAGGCAACTTACTTACCCCTTGACAATGTAGGACAGTAAAAGGAAAGATATAGTCAAAGAAGCCGTCTACAGTGGAAAAGCAAACAGCTGGTCTACCACCTGTACAGTAGGGAGAGCTAATACTCCAATAGAAAATCATGGTATTGTTAAGAAGAGGTAATAATAATAATAATAATAATACTGATGTCTACCACACTGTTATAAACGGAATTTGGATATGAGAGTGGCAAATAAGGCATTCTGGATATGACAACATTATGAGCAATGATGCAATTGTATATATAGAGGTGTGTGTAGAAAATAGTTTTATTCTTGACATTTCTCTTCTCACAAATCTAAAATACTCTGTGACTTTATTCCCATGGCTTCAACTGCAACCTGTATACTAATGAGTCTCAAATTTATCTCTTTTATAGACCATGACACTTACTTCCAAAATTGTAGTAGATTGTATTATTGTCTCAAATTATTTACTTCCTTTTCCTGAAAGAGGATCGTATTTCCTGGCTTGTTTATCATAGGACTTGCAATGCTCCCTCTACGGGAGTGCGCTTCCCTACACCACTGATGCTGGCTTTGGCCATGTGACTTGCTTGGGCTCCTAGGATGTAAACTGATGTGACGTCAGGTGCATCTGAGCAAAAACTTGAGAGTCGCTGCAAGGTTGGCTCTGGGCATGCCTCTGATGAGCGCCGCTGCCTCAGCTATGATCAGAGAATGAAGACAGCAAACGCAACAGAGCTGCAGCTGATACGTGTTCTAAACAAGAAACAACCTTTTGTTATTAAACAAAAAAATGGGGGGGTTGTTTCTTACCACAGTCTAACCTAGTGAAATATGTTTCTCCTCAGTTTTCTATTGGGCATACCTTCTGAATGTTCCATGATTCCAAAGTACCTCAAATTGAACACTCCATTTATTCTCTTAAATTTGCCCTCTTTTTCTCTGTTCCTTATTTCAAAAATAAGTAAGACTGGTGATTCTATTGTCTTCATTTTCCCTCAGAAGCTACCCCGACCCCACATAGTTAATATTTAACCAATTGTTGCAGCTGCCACGTTTTTTTTTTTCTTCTGTCTCTTCCTCTCCAATCCCTGAAACTACAAAAATAATGTCAGACTCTTAGGCGTGGCATAAAAGATCTTCATCATCCTACCTAGCCTATCCCTGTATACAGTTGAGTGAATAAAAAAAAGAAGGACGAACAAGCTGCTCAAATGAACACAAAGTACAGGTTTGAAAATCATGTGAGGTTATTCTATATAAATAAGATCCAGCCTGGACCTTGAAAACTGTCAGCCTTTGAAAAGAGACTTCTATCATATTTCCTTCGAAAGCTACGCTTCTCATGACCTGGAGAACTTAGACTGTGCAAAGATCACGCTGGACTGAGTCAGTGGACTTTGGCAGGTCATGTTCTCTTGGGTGAGTCTCCCAATGTCTCCAATCATATGTTCTCATCTGAAGGTATAAATAATGTCTGTCCCACTTGCTTCCCAAGGCTGCTGTGGAGATCAAATGAAAGGATCCTTCTGGTAACATTTTGGAAATTGTGAAGCCTGAAACATATATTTAAACAATTTTAATTCCAGTATAGTTGCCATACAGTGTTGTATTACTTTCAGGTATACAATATAGTGACTCAATAATTCTATACATTCGTCAGCGCCCATCAAGATAAATATACTCTTTAATCCCCCTCACCTATTTCACCCATCTCCCACCCACCTCCCTCTGGTAACCATCAGTTTGTTCTCTATAAGGAAGAGTGTTTCTTGGTTTATCTCTTTTCTCCTTTGTTCGTTTGTTTTGTTTCTTAAATTCTACATATGAGTGAAATCACATGTTATTTATCTTTCTCTGACTGCCTTGTTTTGCTTAGCATTATACTCTCTAGATCCATCCATGTTGTTGCAAATGGCAAGAGCTCATTCTTTCTTATGGCTTAGAAATATTCCATCATCTATATATATATCACATCTTCATCCATTCAACTATGGATGGACACTTGGGCTGTATCCATATCTTGGCTATTGTAAGTAATGCTTTAATAAACATGGAGGGAGCATGTATCTTTTCCAGTTAGTGTTTTCAAATTCTTTAGGTAAATACCTAGTAGTGAAATTACTGAATCTATTATCTATTTTTAGTTTTTTGAGGAACCTCCATACTGTCTTTCACAGTGGTTACACCAGTTTGCATTCCCACCAATGGTGCACAAGGGTCCTCTTTCTTTCTTTTTTTTTTTTTTAAAGATTTATTTATTTATTTATTTGACACAGAGAGAGAGAGAGAGCCAGCAAGAGAGGGAACACAGGCAGGGGGAATGGGAGAGGAAGAAGCAGGCTCCCAGCAGAGGAGCCTGATGTGGGGCTAGATCCCATAACGCCGGGATCACGCCCTGAGCCGAAGGCAGACGCTTAATGACTGAGCCACCCAGACACCGCAGGGTTCCTCTTTCAACACTTGTTTCTTGTGTTGTTGATTTTTACCATTCTGACACGTGTGAGTTGGTATCTCATCATGGTTTTGATTTGCATTTCCCTGATGATTAGTTATTCTGAGCATCATTTCATATGTCTTTTGGCCATCTGTATGTCTTCTTTGGAGAAATGTCTGTTCATGTCTTCTGCCCATTTTTAATAATTTTTTTGACATTGAGTTGTATAATTTCTTTATATATTTTGGATACTAACCTTTTATTAAATATGTCATTTGCAAATATCTTCACCCATTCAATAACTTGTCCTTGAGTTTTGTTGATTGTTTTCTTCGCTCTGCAAAAGCTTTTTATTTTGATGTAGTCCCAATAGTTTATTTTTGCTTTTGTTTCCCTTGCCTCAGGAGACATATCTAGAAAAATGTTACTATGGCCAATGTTAGAGAAATTACTGCCTATGCTCTTTTCTAGGATTTGTATGGTTTCAGATATCAGATTTAAGTCTGAAAAATATTTTTAATTTAATTTTTTAAAGTTCATTTTTGTTTTTTAGAACTGGGAATCTAAAGCAAAGCTTTTAATGAGGTCCTCAGGGAAAGATGCAAAGGTCAAGGGCTAGAGCTAGGGAATGAGAACCAGACTCATCATCCGGGAATAGAGGAGCAAATGTTGGTAGTTATAAATGAGGCATGGGGGGAGTGGGGAAGAGGAAGAGTGAGAATGTGGCAATTCTGTGAATATCAAGCAGCTTAGCCCAGGGGACTGAGATAAAATGGAAACTGAGGCAAACTTTTAAAATGAGATCTTTGTTTTTAAATTTTGAGTGACCAATATTTGTGTTCCTAGAAGAAGAAAAAAGAGCCTTATGTTTACTTAATATGTAGCCCAGAGACTAACTTGCTATATATATATATATATATATTTAAAATTTTTATATTATATATATATATACTTAAATGAAACATTTATGCATATTATCTTTTCACTCCATAAAGAGGTGGTGACCTCTAAATGATGTTGGCCAGGTACTTTGAAATTTGGAGTTAAAAGATGAAGCATACCAGGTTTGTCAGTTAACTGCAAGGGCTGACTCATGAAGCTCTGAGTAGTAGCTGCTTAAAAGAGATTTTGAAATTGCAATTCAATGTCAGCTGCCTGCATCACCCACAGTTTTAAAGTATATTCATCGTCATTCTCTCCTGTCAAAGATCAAGATATAAGACTGAGCCCTCTCATTGAGTGTGACTAAGAAACTTATTAAACAGGAAATTGAATCATTTGTGATTGAGTCAGCGTTTAATGATGATAATGAAAACCCATGTTCTTTGTCGTATAACCATCTTGAGCATAGACAAAAGTTGACCTGTTCGATAGCAACATATACTGTTTTCCAGAGATAATTTAATCTTTGACTCAATGTGAGTGAATTAATGTTTATGAATTATTTCAAATAAAATAATCACGTGAGTTAGTAAATTAAAGGTCGTGATCTTTATACCCAATCTTGATTAGGTTATAATAAAAACTTTTAAGGGGAGGCAAGGCAATTTTTCTTCCCATTATATTATTATATTAATTAAGGTACATGTGACCCAGGTAAGGGTATGACAGCTATGGAAATCCTCAATATTTTACATCCAGAGAGACTTCATTCCCCAAATAGCTAGCTGTTATAATGTGCTACATTATATCAACAAAGCAATGAGTGGGTAGAAAATACCGAGTCTCTTGCTTAGCAAGTCTGCAAACAAGTTGATCTGGAATGTTCGTGAACTGAAAGTAACTGTTAGTAATAATCTCTCTTTTTCTGTTATACATACTTCATAATTCACCTCTCAAGGGCAAGGTTTGGGTTAAATGGTAAAGTAGGTTCAGTTGGTCATTAATAATCTCACCACCCAGCTCTACTCCACCCTTTTCCTCAGCTCTTATATTAAGGATAATCTTATGTTCTTATTTTCAACGCCATAAATTCATTACGAAAGCCATGGAATTTAGCCTTCCTTCAGTTTTTTAAAAATTTAATTAATTAATTTTTAAAGACTTTTTTTATTTTAGAGGTAGAGTGTGCAGGGTGGGGGGACACACGGGGAGAAGGAGAGCCCCAAGCAGACTCCATATTGAGCATGGTGCCTGATGCGGGGCTCAGTCTCAGGATCCTGTGATCATGACCCTAAGATCATGACCTGAGCTGAAACCAAGAGTCAGCCGTTCAACCTCAACCCACTACGCCACCGAGGGCCTCCAGGCCTCTTTCAGTTTAATACTCCTGATAGCTATCCTTTCCTCTGACCATTCTTTGTGTCTCTTCTTCCTCTTCTCTGCACTTTCTCTTCCCTTTTTGCTTGTTTGTTTTTGTCCTTTATGTAGCTTCTTCCCTACTTTCTAATGTGATATAGAGCAGAATTAAAGAGTGTGAGTGGTGGTGTTACCTCCTCGGATTTAGTTCCTACTCTTGCCATATTAGCTGTGGGACTTTCAGCAACATACGTACCCTTCCTTTGCCTTCCTTTACCTGAAAAGTGGGGTGAGAATAGCACCAATCCCCTGGGGTTGTTGGGATTGAATTAGCATATGTCAAGTCCCTGGAACAGTGTCTACCACACAGTAAATGCCATTTCCCCTAGAATGAATACAAGTGGGGATTTTCCTTTATTTCGTTCACTGCAATGTAACTATTACTGCCCTATTCCCAATACCAGAACGGTGCCTGACATCATTGTTGAATTAACTAGTTTTCTATTTCTATCATATTTATCTCCTCCCCCCCCTTTGGAGCCCTGCTTCCTCTTTCTTTCCTTGTTGAGGACTCTTTGTTTCTACTTCCACATTCTTGCCTCTCAGGTTCCCGTCATCTACTGCTGACCTAAATTGTCACCTATGTCTGGGTTTAAAGTTTTTGAGTAACTGCAAATTCAATATTTCTTAATAATCACTAGTCATGGATTTACCAATGAGAAGGTAAAAAAGAAACCCTTAGTCAAGACAAAATGAGAATAACATCTTCAATGTAATATTTTATATTAAAATATTATATTTAATAAAATCTTTTAAAAAGATAAATATTATATTTAAATTTGTGGTGACTTTTGTCATTTGTACAGTTTGAGCTGCCTGTAAATCTGCCACTTTTTACCAATGGTTTTGATTCTAACACAAAAATAGTTGGAAGACTAATATAATAAACAGCTGCTGTACCCATCACCTTGATTCACTAATATTTTATCACATTTGATCTCTCTCTCTCTGAGTTGGATTTTTTCTGCATTCCAAGTTCATGCATTGTTTAAAAGGCAAAAGTATATAAATGGGATATATTCAGAGAAGTCTTATCCTCATTTCTATGTCCATTACTTAGAGGTCACTTAAAAAAGTTAGTTTCTGGCTTAATTTCCCTGTGTTTCTGTTTGTAAAATAAGCAGGTCTGTGTTGATATGTACTACTTTTCTCATTTTCCTGCTTGTATGGTATAAGCTGTAACTAGTTTCTCCTCATGTGTATTTGATTACTTATCAAACTCAAAATTTTTTCTTTTATCACTTTTGAATTTGGAGTTTCTGAATTTAGGAAGGTTTTTCTCACATTCAGGTCAAAGAAACAAACCCGTGTTTTCTTCTAGTATTTGTATGACTTTTCTTTTAAAAAGTCTACTTATTTATTTACTTATTTATTTCAGATCAGGTTGGAATTTATTCTGGTATAAGGTGTGAGGTATGAATCCAATGTTATTTTACTTCTTTTCAAATTGCTATCCAGTTGTCCCTTTAAATAAATTGCCATTTATTTAAAATTCTGTCTTTACCTCAGTGACCTGAAATGCCACTTTTGATCTTGTTTTAAACTTTCCTAGATACTTGTGGTTATTTCTGGACCTTTAAACTTTTTCTGTCTCATTGTTCTGCATAATCACGTACCATTACTATACTATAAATTATATAATCTTTTTGTATGTTTTAATATTGGTGGGGTTAATCTCCCCTTTTACTCTATTTTTTGGGGGGGATTTGTATTGCTATTCTTATGTATTTATTTTCTACGTAAGCCCTAGAATAAACTTGTCTGTCCCAGGGAACCTGCTGAGAGGAAATAGAGCAAAATGCAGCAAAAATTCCAATGAAACAATTCAAGAGTTCCTTCTTTGGGAAATCATTGAGAACTAAATTCTGACATCTAGTGTTCGCTGAAATCACTGCATGGTAGTAACCCAATGTCTGATATTCTTATTATACTATGACTATATTATAGTATGTTACTTCTTAAGGGTGTTTAAAAGCTAGAGCGTATTTTGCCTTGGAAAAATGTCGATCTGTTAGCAAAATAGAAAGCTGAACATAAATCAATAAGAGGAATATCTAAATGTTAGCTATTCTTTTTTTGTGATTTTTTTTTCCCCCACACAAGGGCAGGAATAAGAGGAAGTGGAAAAAAATTAACGTAGGAGAAAAAGAAAACGTTCACTTGAGAAGTGAACGAAATTGAAACAGGTCTGATGACATACATGATACCAGCACTGCTGAGGTAGGAGGGGGTGAAGAAAAGAGGAGGGGCTGAGAGCAGTTACTTGCCCTCTTTTCTCTCATTCTTCAGGTATAGTAAGGGCCCCGATAAGATAGTAAAGCAAAGGGGTATCAGCAATTGGGTTTTAGAGTTAAGTTTTCTATGAGAGATTGAGAAACATGGGCTATTAGAAACTTGGGAAAAGGGAACAATGTTGTTGATTCTAGTGGTACTGAGATAGCAAAACCCTTCCATCTATCTTTGATACTTCTACTATTTTCATTTTTCCTACCGAAATAATTTTAATGCAAACACACCAGCCTAGAAGAAAGGAATCATCTTTGTAGTTGGCGCTATGCTATTCCATCTTATATTCCGTTTTTTTTTCTTTTCTCTGTCCCTAGTGTTTACTGAGGGTAGCGACAATAGATACAAAACTTTAAGTTTTGTCACAGACAACGTAAGGATATTTAATTATAGTTACTTCATGTTCTTTCTCAAAATTCAAATCACCCAACAAAAATTAGTGATTAAAAATGTAAAATAAGTAGAATCAAAACTTGTAATATTAAATGAGATTCTGTTTTAAAGGATGTGTAAATATCCATCCCCCCAGATTGCACTGTCTTACCTTGCTCCCCAAATTTGAGCAGATTGAATTCTCGATTGTCCTGCTATATTTCCCCCTGTTGGTCTTAGGCAGAGTGAATATTCATTCTTGCAGAAATTCACAGACACTTGGAAAACAAGACAAGTACCTGTCTCAGGAGAGCTGAGCACGTTACCTATGCCGACTCCTTTCAGCATCGTGTGTAGTCGTAGGCACACACACCATGAAATCCTTGCCATTCACCAAAGACTCCTCTCTTCCCAGTGAAAGCCTTTGTGCTGCCTTCAGAACTATATACCTATATGCTTACTCTCCTCGCAGCTGAATTTTAAATAGATGATACAGACTTCACTGTAGTTGCTTTGCATTGCTTTGCATTTAATATTATCACACGTATCTTTTCTACATCAGCAAGCAGGTTTCTGGGGTCCTGCAGAGTTTCACTGAAGGGCTGCCCTGTATTTAAGCAGTGAGTTACTTAAACTATTTAGTTTATTTTTTAATCTTTATGAACAATGTGTAATGAAACCCTTTTCTAGAAATCTCTGTATACTTGCTATTATACCAGGAAGACACATTTTTAGAAGTGGAGTTCTTGGGTCAAGGGAATATGCTTTCTTTTTTCCCCGGGTTCCATGCCTTTTTTTGTTAATAAATATTTCATATTGCAGTGTAACGTCCATACAGGAGAGTGCAGAAATCATAATCCTATAGCTTGCTGAGCTTTCCCAAAGTGAACATATTTGTATAACTCACCCAGGCCAAGAATCAGAATATTACCAGAAACTAGAAGCCACTTCCATCCTCTTCTAGTTACTATTCCAAAGCCTAACTGCTTTCAGATTTCTAAGGCTGTAGATTAGTTTTGCCTCATTTTGGACTTTATATAAACAGAACAGTACAACATGTATTCTTGTTTCTGGCTTCTTCTTCGTACATGTATTAAAAATATTTGATCGTCCATCGTGAAGTTTTTATTCCTTACATATTCTTGGCCTCTCAATGTAATGTGACACCACTGACCATCCCTGTTTTGATATTTTTCTCCTTTCTGTTCCATGACATCATCTCCTGGCTTTCTTCCTTCGCCTATTCCAGAACCTTCCCCTTCACTCAACCTAAAATCGTATATGTCCTCAAGGAAGTCCCAGGAGACCTCAGCCATATGCATGGCTTCTGTTACCATTTATATTCCTATGACTCCTGAATTTAAACCTCTCTCACAGACAGTTTCCCTGACACTCAGATATCCAACTTGGCCCCATCACTTAATAGGTCTCAAAACTCAACGTGCCCGAACTGAACAAACAATCCCTTCTGCTCCCAATTTCTCCACACCTGGTGCTATTTCAGTATTTCTTATCTCGGTGGAAAAATACCACCGGCCACAGGTTTCACAACAGAGACAGCTGGGAGTCATTCTTGACATTTCTCTTTCAGTATACCCTGGAGCTGCAAAATCCCGACAGCTTTTCCTCCTAAATACCTCTGGTAATGGTTCACTTCTCACCAGCATCATTACCAGCATTCAAATCCAGGCTAAACTTGGATCATCTCTTGCGTAGACCATTGCAGTAGCCTCCTGTCTAATTTCCAAACAGATGAATACTCCGCTTCAGACTCTTCAACAGTTTGTATTATACTGAAGAAGTTTCTTAAATCATCGTTGAGGACCCAGCCCCTTCCTACTTCTTGAGTCCCTCTTTTCTCCTTGCCTTTCTCTTCTTCCTCCAGAAATTGCTCCACACATTCCTTTAAAGGGTCAGAAACAGGGTTGAAAGTTGAACAATTATATCCAACATGGCTATCTGGAAGATCAAAGTAAAAAAAAAAAGTTACAGTGAAATTTGATTAAAAAAAAAAGTCTCTTTCAAAATATACAGCCCACTGTGGGGTGGTGGTGGTGGTGAAAAATTCAGAGAGCAATGAGATAAAGGAATAATCTTCCCCAAAGAATTTCAAGCTGCTTCAGAGTCCAATTAGCATAATGAGTAAACAGTACTGGCTTCAGAATCTGACAAAACCTGGTTCTGACCATGACGTGGCCACTTAAAACCTGCATAAGTGTTGGTGAGTCATAACACCTCTGAGCCAGAATTCCCATGATAAGATAATTCCTATCTTTTACAAGGATTAAGTTACATATATCTACTCTTTGGCATAATTATCAGCAATAGTTAAACTTTAAATTAACTGTAGGCAAGTTATTATTAAGAATAAAGTAAGGCTATAATATTATTGTCATATACCAGGCAGGAATAACCATGTTTAATCAATGCTAAAGATAATGAGCATCCCTGGGGCAGAAACTAGACCATATTCTCCCAAGAGCTTTATGGACTCCGATTACTTGGTGCTCTTCCCTATGGAACCAAGGATAAGTTTCCAGGTAACCAGTAGTCAGGATGACCTAAGCATATATTCACTCCTAAGGAGGGTTGTTTTTTTATTAAAATGATTCTCTCAGTCAGTATGTTTACCTCTCTCAGAGCAAACACCTAAAGTTGGATCTTCCCTTATCTTTGTGGTTGGAGTTTTATGGCCTCTCTTCAGATAAGAAAACAATATTTTCTCTATGGCTAAGTCAACTTTAAACAAACAAGAGAAATCCAACCATTGTGTCTGTGCCTGCTTTTATTACAAATGGAAGAACACAGTTGGTGATGCTTATCTCTTCCTCTGTAATCCTTTTTTTTTTTTTAAAGATTTTATTTATTTATTTGACAGAGATAGAGACAGCCAGCTAGAGAGGGAACACAAGCAGGGGGAGTGGGAGAGGAAGAAGCAGGCTCATAGCGGAGGAGCCTGATGTGGGGCTCAATCCCACAACGCCGGGATCACGCCCTGAGCCGAAGGCAGACGCTTAACCGCCGTGCCACCCAGGTGCCCCTTCCTTTGTAATCCTTGAAAGATACATATACACAAAAGCAACTGAAACCCAAATTTGAAAAACAAAACAATACTCAGGATAAAAGACTAGTGGAAGTATTTATTTAATTATTTAAGCATTTAAATTTCTTTTACAAAAAAGGATACATGATTTAGTGACAAAAAAATAGATTGAAATCAAAATGCCAGCCTTCTGGCTTGACATCTAACACTGATTATCTGTGTTATCATGATAAAGTCACTTATTTTCCCAGATCCTTAAATTTTTCATTTGCAATGCAAATGCAAATTTTCATTGAAATTCTATGAGTTTATATACATGCATATATAAAATATGAAAAGAATGTGTATATATTTGTGCATCTATGAAAGCCTGTTTATATGTGCAACTGCAGACCCACATTCACGCCCATATATGTATCTTACTTTCTTATGAGAAAGCAGGTTAAAAACACGGAAGCTGGACTAGGAGATAGGTAAGGTCCACTCCGATGCTGACATCATCTGTTTCTAGCGTTTAAAACGTCCATATCTTCATTCCTCCATCCAAGACCACCGAGCAGTGGGAACTTTTTAGAAATGCCAATTCTCAGGCCCTACCCCAGACTTCCTGAATCAGGGATGGTGGGGAAGAGGCTCTAGCATCTGTGTTGCAATCTGCCCTCCAGGTGATTCAGAAGTGCACTAAAATGTGAGAACCGCTGCGTTTGAACATTCCCAGGGAAGAACGATAGGCTAGAGTTGTAAGCAGCAGTGGAAAACCAGTAATTAAAGGGGAAAAGCAGGATATTCTACAGAGAACCTGGATCGGAAGTGGTAGGAAGAGTTTAGAGAGACGTAGCAGCAGGCACAAGGGAGTGTGATTTCTGGTAGCGGGGAGCTGGTGTGGCGGTGGGAACACAGAGCAGAAGGCCAAGCAGCAATAAGAAAGCAGAAAGTGGTAGCCACAGGCTCACGCGTTAAGTCATCGTTCTCATGCAGTCATCTCTATAAGAGGGCTGAGAACTGCTGCCTTCAGAACCTTTTTCCTGCAGTGGATCCCAAAGAAAGACAATTAACCTCTTCTCAGCCATAGCTGTCTGGGACCCCTAGTTATTTACTGTAGAGCCCGGACACAGAGAGACTGAGGGCTGCTCGGGCTGGTCCCACATGCCTTCTCCAGGCCCTTTTCGACAACCTGAGATTCTTCTGATTCCAGTTTGAATATTCCCCTCTTTGCCAGCTAAGGAGTATGCATGTTCAGGGAAAGGTAGAAAATGCCTGGCGTTTCAATGGGCTAGAGGTAAACTTAGCCAGAGAAAGTTGCAGGGGTGAGAATAAGCCTATGAAAGCGACAAGGCAAGAACTCAGCACGGACATTCTTCAGGAGGCTTATGGATGCCGTGTTGTCATCCAGGACATTGCCCTGACAGGGGAAGCCCCGGCTTCGCAGCTTCCTGGCCAGTGTGAGGGCCACCAGCCGGCTATAGCCTTTCCTGCGATGCTCTGGCACGGTGTAGCCGTGGCACATGGTGGCAAACTGGTCTGTGAGCGACCAAGAGACCGGGTTTCCCTTGTCATCACGGACACAGACACTGGGGAAGCAAGAGATGAGTTTCATGATGTAGCGGAGACACTGTTCGTTGCCGCCCCGTGACCAAGTCCTGTTGAGTAGATCAGCATCGGTAATACTCAGGTAAGTTAGTCGTGGGGAAGGACCCCTTCTAGAAGAAAACAACACGAGAAAAAATGGGAACTCGGGATCATATGACTACAAACAGCTACTTCTCTTTTTGCACTGATTCAAACTGAGAAACAACCCCAGAGATGTACTTAGCCAATACTAAAATATTTTCAATGAATTAGAATCTGACACTTCCCGCTTATGACCATCTTTCAGGGTTTCATTTCCAATAGGACAGAATCCTCATTATATGAAATTTAAGTCTTTCCTTCTAATTTTACTCCCGTCTCTTATCACCTTCATATAGATTAGGGCGAGTATTTCATTTTTCTGTAAAACAGTTCTCAGACTTGTTTTTATTAAGTCCTGAGTCTGTTGACACCCTCTCTGAAGCCTTGAACAAGTCCAGATTCTTGGTCCCCTTGGTGTAAAAAAAAGAAAAAGAAAAAAAAGAATTAGGATAGAACTTCTATCTTTATGCATCCATGGCCAGAAAAGAAATACAAATTGCTTAACGTTCTAGGCATATATAGATAGTTGCTCAAGAAAAGCTAGTCCTTCTAGACCTTCCCCTAAAAGGTCTGGAGAAAGGTCTAAAAGCTCATGGTATTGAGATAAAGACAAAGATAGGAATTGCTGCAATTTCTAAGAACTGAGGTGAGTTACTTAGTTGAAGCCTATCGTGCTGGCTTTGCTTTCAGAATTCTTGAAATTATCAATATCATAAGACCATCCCCCATGGGGCGCCTGGAAGGCACAGCGGTTAAGCGTCTGCCTTCGGCTCAGGGCGTGATCCCGGCGTTACGGGATCGAGCCCCACATCAGGCTCCTCCGCTAGGAGCCTGCTTCTTCCTCTCCCACTCCCCCTGCTGTGTTCCCTCTCTCGCTGGCTGTCTCTATCTCAGTCAAATAAACAAATAAAATCTTTAAAAAAAAAAAAAAAGACCATCTCCCATGACTGCTAATGTCATTCTTGCTACGATCTTTATAAAGTACAGTTTGTGTTTTCTTTTTCTTAGTGGTTCTGCAGTGTTAGCTCACTTTCTAGGCATACTGTGGGGTCTGGCACTGAGCCAATAATCTAACTACCAAGCAGAGTAAAATAAATACAAGCAACGACTTGATAGAATTTTTAATTTAATTTTTTGAAAATGAACTTTGAAACAAAGGCTGAGAAGCCCAAGGCAAAGAAGCCTCAGGCAGAAATGTCGCTGCAAATAAAAACATTGCTAAGGCAAGTGTTTCAGGAGTAGTTATATTAGTGACTATGACCTTATATCCCAACGGCAGGCTATGCAAAATAAAGGGTATACAAATTTGGGTAGTGACGCAGGTGTGAAAGACAGTATCTGCAGAAGGGAGCAATTTAAAGCAAAATCTGATTTTAAAAGACCTTACCGGGGATAGAAAAAAATTTTAAATAACATCTCAAGGATATGATAGTAAAAGACTGGGAAACTCTAAAACTCTAAAGGATACATGTCTGGTTTTTTCAACAAAAAGTAATGTAAGAAAAAAATATGAAAGAGGAACCTCTATGTCAAAAGAAACTTAAGAGATATTAACCAATTGCAATGTATGAACTTTATTTAGGTGTTTATTCAAAACAAACTGCTAAAAATATTATGCTAATTTGGGAAATGTAACTACTAACTAGTTTAAGGAATATTAACAAAATCTTAGGACATTCTGCAGCACAGAGTTGATACAGCAGGCTTGAGGTCTCTATCTTTAGAAAAGCCTACTTGCCAGATTGGGCCTTGGATGATATCTGGCAATTTGGATTTCTGCAGCAGTCCTGCCATTCCCAGATCTGGTATGAGTTGGCACTTAATGTGCCTACCTGTTTGTACAGCCAGTGTGGTTTATGATGAACACCTGCTTTCCCTCTGGGAGTCTAGAAAATTGGTATGTGCTAGGCAGAAGGTGCCTCCAATGAAAAATCCTATACATGTTCTCACGACTTACTGTTGGGGAAATTAAGTGGGTCCTGTGTGACTTCATTGGGGAGGACTCTGGGAAGCTTGTGCCTGGTTTTCTCTGGACTTTGCCAATGCACCGTTTTCTTTGCTGATTTTGCTTTGTAACCCATATATATATGCTGAGGTCTGTGGGTCCCTCGAGCTAATCAATGAGCCTGTGGGTGGTCCTGGGGACCCCTGTATGGAAGTGATATTAGTATAGTGTTTTTTCTTTAAGGAATCCTTATCTTTTAGAAATATATATTAAAATATTTAAGAATAATGGGATGATATCTGGGGTATTTCCTTCAGAACTGTTAGTAGATAGGGGTATGCATGAAACAAGATTAACCATATATTGATGGGAGAGGTTCCTTATTCTACTCTCACTCAGCCTTTGTATGTGCTTGAAAATTTTAATAACCAAATTAAATAAAAGAAAAATAAAGTCCAGTTGCTTTATGTGACTTAAAATGCTCATTCTTCTTTAGGTTTAGTCTTGTTTTACTCAAAAATTCCTTCAACATATTCCATAGAAGAAAAATTAACATTCACTGAGGTGGGAACCTTTCAAGTATCATGTTTCATTTGTTTACAAACTACATGTAAGGAAGACATATAGGTTAATTTGCAAAAAGAAGAAATTGATCAAGGCTCAGAAAGATTTAGCAGAAAGGAAGGTAACTAGCAAATGTCAGCGCAGGGATTCCCCAGTAAGAAGAATGCAGATATTCACTAACACGTTTTTTGAAGATTGGACTCTGGCGTCAGAATGTGGAATTATTTCCTGGCTCTACAATTCACTCCTATGTGTTATTTCAACTTCATTCAGAAAGGTAATTATACAGTACTTTATAGGGTTGTGGAAAGGGTTCAAGAGGTAATATATTTGTAAAACATTCAGAGCCTGGCATATAAGAGCTCCCTATAAATCAGTTATTTACCCTCATCCCTGAAACATGAAAACACACTAAGCACCTTGGGCTCAGACAACAGAGGTTATTTAGAATTATTTGGAGGCGGAGCATACCAAGGAATGATTTTTCTGTGTATACTGTGAAAATACAGGAATCCTGAGTTCACATATCACTATGCACAAAGACACTGATTTGATTTTGCAAGAAATTACGTGCAGTCAAGCACAGCAGAAAAAAATAAACACACGTACAGACCCACAGACACATACACACACAGACATATCTAGGCTCTGTGGCCCTACTCCACGTACCCAAATATTCCTTAATAATACCATATTTCAGGTACTGCTATCTGTGCTTCTATATAGTAAGTTCCATCCCACATATAGAAACTTGGTCTACATACAGAGAACTGGTGTCTGGCAGAGTTGAACGAGGAGAAAATTCAACGGCCTTGAAGGAAGTTAGCTTTACTCCTAACTGCTTTGAGTTGGCAACAGCTTTGGAAACATCGTAGAGTTCATTCTGCAGCCCTGTTCATGGAGACACATAATGAAAAAGGTGCGTATTTTATTTGAAAACACAAAAAAGAAATTTGTTGCAGTATTTTTGTACTAAGTATCATCGATGCCACCAGTTTGCCACCTTGTATTATCCTAACCACTATATATTTATATATGAGTTATTACAGCTACTCCCAGCCTGATTTTCAAATATTGTGTGGGATTTTCAAGTCCCCATCATGTTGTTTCTCACAATCAAGATCTTCTATGAACATTTTTTTTTGAAGATTTTATTTATTTGACACAGAGAGAGATAGGAAGAGAGGCAACACGAGCAGGGAGAGTGGGAGAGGGAGAAGCAGGCTTCCCGCTGAGCAGGGAGCCCGACGAGGGGACCCCAGGATCATGACCTGAGCCTAAGGCAGATGCTTAATGACTGAGCCACCTAGGCACCCCTTCCATGAACATTCTGATGGGAATATCTGTTAGGAGCTTGGAATTGTTTATGGAATTTTCCTGATTGTTCTGACTTCTCAGACTGATCTTAAATTCTTTAAGGTAAGAGAAATTTTATAACACTAAAAGTCTACAATCTACCATACATCTAGAAGCATAAAAGAACTCAGATTTATTTGGCATGGCATTCTGACTTAAGGAGCCCTCCAGCCTCTTGCTAGATGCTCATTACAGAAATACCAAGGTATAAATTTAGTGTTGGTGAGATTTATCCCAAACCTGCCTCACTTGGATCCTACTCATTTATCACAGCTATACTCTGTTATCTATAAATCTTCATTCAGTACTTGTGTAAAGCACTGCGTTACAGAGAGACACAAGAATGGTAAGTTCTCTGGTAGAGCTCGCCGAGCTGGCCGCATGGCATGTTAGCTTCTGTTTCCTTAGAACTGACTTGCTCTGCTTCTCCAAAATCCTGTCAGCTCTAGCCTTTCCAGTGTGGGTCCTGATTAATGGAATTCTCTGGAAATTGACTTTCCCACTTCCACCCATATGGAAAAGCTTGTTTCCTCCTTCCAATAAGTTACTTCCTCTTGAAGAATACATGACTACATGAACAGGAAGTCATGTTGGTAGAGTCTGATATCTGACCCTTGGCTCCTTTCTCAGGGAGTTAAGTCTAAGAAAAGATAAGCAGGTCTTCAAGTTAATGCTATTAAAAATTATAGATGCTGTGGCTAGAATTCCATATTATAATCCTGAATTCCATCAAAGTAATTCAAGAGACTATGAGAAAAAAACAGCTCATGCCAATGAAGGGTATGGATGGTAGCTCAAACAAAATTTCTTTCTCTTAAATTAGACTGAACTAATTCTTTCTAAAAGTCAGATTAACATTTCTTTAAAAAAATTTTAAATTATAAAATGTAACATAGGAAACTTCATAAAACAAATGTATAGCTGGGGCACCTGGGTGGCTCATTCGGTTAAGCATCTGCCTTCAGCTCAGGTCATAAACCCAGAGTCCTAGGATCGAGTCCTGCATCGGGCTCTCCACTCAGTGGGGAGACTTCTTCTCCCTCTCCCTTTACCTGCCGCTCTACTTGTATGCCCTCTCTCTCTCTGTCAAATAAATAAATAAATAAAATCTTTTTTAAAAACCACAAATGCATAACTTAATTATTACATATTTTAACTACTTCTAAAGCCACCAAATAGAAATTTACTAACCGTCTCCTATTTACCATTCTCCCAATCACAATTGCCTCACTCTCCTCTAAAAATAACCACTATCATAATTACGACAATTATGTCCTTGTTCTAAGTTTTATTATGCAAGTGTGAGTCCTTAAACACCATGGTTAGATTTTGTCTACTTTTTGCCTGGTGAATCTTTTAATCTACGGGTTTTCTTTCAGTGCCCTCTCCCCCGCCTTTAAAAATTCTTTCCATTTATTCGTTAAAGAATCCAGTTCCCTGGGTTGAGTTTCCATGATTTGGATTTTGTGGATGATTTCTCCATGGTTTGTTGACCATGTCCTTCTGTCCCTTGCGTGGATTACCATTTTAACAAGTGATTTTCTCCTTGCTCACAGAAGGAACTTTCACTAAAATTGTCCTACCTTCGTCCACCTTACCTCCTTAGAAAGGGAGGAGTCGCGAATTGGATAAGACAGAACTCAGACCATTTATTGGACCACAGTTAATTGGACCATAGTACCAGCAAGCAGGCTTCTGAAACTTTTAGGTCAGTGCTCATGTAAACAAGTCCTCTCACGTCAATGCAACCAGTAGTGAACAAGAGAGCCTGGCCTGTCTGGATAGCTGTATGCTTTTCCATTCCCTGGGCTCTCATGGCCAACACAGAGTCTGGCTCTTCCTAGTAGGTTAGTGGGTTAACCCTGATTTAATACTGTTTATGGATGGCTCTTAGATTAAACATGACAAGCCATTCCCATCAGAGTGCGCCATCGCTCTGAACACCCAGCACTGATGTAGCTCCATTGCCTACTTTTTAATCTATCCGGGCAGCCCAACCAGGAGCTCTGCGGCGCAAGATAAAAGATGGGCCATTTCTATGGCAGTAGATAGGCTCTTGGAGTTGTTCATGATTTGGAGATGTTATGGGAATAGCACTTTTTAGGTGCTTTGGTTAAAAATAGTAAAGATATTGATGACTTCTTAAAAGCTACTCATTATTCCAAGGAAATTATAGTTCTTACCAGAGAAGCCTATGGCCAAGAGGCCACATCAGAAGCCAAAGGTAATGCCTACACTGATTACGTGCTAAATAAGGGCCTTTACCACTCCAGCTATTTTAGGTGCTATTAACTCACATCTGTCCCCACCTAACTTCAGGAATGATGATTGTGTCAATTTAAATGACTGTGACTGACTCATGACGAACAGCTCAGCCTGCTGGGGGAAAAATACTGGCAATTACAAGGATGTTCTCTTGTTAATGATGGCTGCAGGTGATTTGAAGAGAATCGGCCTCTAGCACCACAATCTATCCAACTTTTGCCATGATTTTTCACACCAAGAAAGAAATATACTTATCTCCACATTAGAGTAATAATGGTGAGAAAATTTTCCTAGTTTGGCTGAGTGGTAGAACCATGTCTCTTGTCTAACCAACATAACTGGGGTAGATCTGTGAAAGAGACAGTTTAGAACTTCCACTATAACGCCTTTGTGAGCATTTCCCAATGGATGTAATGAAAGAACCCAAGTCTTTAGGTTATGAACATGCACTAGTCATCGTTGGCAGGTACACAGGAACTTTTTCCTTGTGAGAGAGCTTCAGATGTTTGCTGCTGAAAAAAATTACCAGACTTTGTATTTCTAGCATGGAGGACCCTGCCTTCCTGTCAAATGACCAAAGAACTCACTTTCAATGCCACAGTTAAAAACAGGAACTTCATTGACTGTATCACCCCTGCCCCCCAATCATTATGAAAAGTTGAATAAGTGATCCGCTGAAGCTGAAATTGTCCCTGCACGCTATTAGAAATTCTTAATGAAATTCGGTCTTGGCCAAAAGTTCTTCCACTAGCATTGATAACCAGGCGATTATCTCCTCGGATTTCAAATATACTCTTATCTTACTAAATCATGTCAGGATATCCGAGGCAGATCAGTTAATTATCTCTTTCCAGAATCACCTGCTTTAGAAAGAAGAAAAGACCTACCTATTGGCTTCTACTTAAGTTAGAGTCACTTTAAAAGACTGTGACAAGGGGGCACCTGGGTGGCTCAGTCAGTTAAGTGTCTGCCTTTGGCTCAGGTCATGATCCCACGGTCCGGAGATCGAGCTCCACACTGGGCTCCTTGCTCAGTGGGGAGCCTGCTTCTCCCTCTCCCTCTGCCTCCCCCACTTGTGCTTTCTCTCTCTCTCTCTCAAATAAATAAATAAAATCTTAAAAAAAAAAAGATTGTGACAGCAAATGATTAAGAGTAATAAAGAAAATTATGCTGTGATACTCACTGATATCCATATTACAGTAAAAGTGAGGGGGAAAGTGTCACTTGAAAGCAGCCCAATTTAAATGGCCTCTACTTACCCCAAAGGCCAAGCCTCATTAGGAGTAAAACAAGTGTTCTTATAAACCTGTAATACATAAATTGTAACTATATAACATGTATACACATGTATCTGTGCACTTAAGTATATATTGATCATATATGTGAAATATGTCATATCTATCTGATGTGTATAACAAAAATAAGGAAAAAAAAGACCGCCTAGTGTCTTGCACTTGATCTCACCTTGTATTTGAAAAACTTGATCCCAGTTGATAACATCATGTTCTTCCAATAGCCGTTGGTAAGCCCCGACATCCTTGTAGAACACCGCATAGGCATTAGTATAATGGTCCAGGTTATCTGTCTCAGCCTGGGACAGAGACATAATTGTAAAAACATAAATTTATCCTCTAGGTAACTCAAATATTGGATAGATTAGATACATTGGCTGCATATGTCTAGATCATTCCCATTGCCAAAATTAGCCACCTATAAACAATGGCTAGATGGGAATATGGCTAATATACTATAGTGAGGGAAAGAACAGAAATTTTGGAAATTTGCTTGATTATTCTTCTGATATTTGGGAAGTTTTAAGATTATTTATTTCACATTTTTCTGGGATTTTATTTATTTAAAAATGGAAAGGGTATAACTTAATGGAGCCACCTACAAGAATTAAATAGAACTCTCAGAACTTTCCTAACATGGTCAGGGCAGCACATTTCACCACATGAACTCTTTGTCCTCACAGAATGGAGTGATATCATCCTTTTCAATCTTCTTATGTATTTACCCACGTGATGAAACTCATTGGTCACAAGGAATCCTCAAACCAGAGGGAAAACGAGTATGCACGAGTATGTATGCTTCCCCTTCCAGAGACTATGAAACACTAAAACACTTTATTGAACACATTTAGACTAGCTATTTTCCATATGTCGGAAACTCCAAAGTCAGTCAAATTAGAAGCTAACGGTGAGGGGCACCTGGCTGGCTCAGTGGTTAGGTCTCTGCCTTAGGCTAAGATCATGATCCCAGGGTCCCGGGACCGTGCTGTGTGTCAGGCTCCCTGCTCAGCTGGGAGTCTGCTTCTCCCTGTGTCCCCCACCTTGTGCTCTCTCTCCTGTGCTCTCTGTCAAATAAATAAAATCTTAAAAAAAAAAAAAAAAAAAAAACCTAGGGGCGCCTGGGTGGCTCAGTCATTAAGTGTCTGCCTTTGGCTCAGGGTGTGATCCCGGCGTTCTGGGATCGAGCCCCACATCAGGCTCCTCCGCTGGGAGCCTGCTTCTTCCTCTCCCACTCCCCCTGCTTGTGATCCCTCTCTCGCTGGCTGTCTCTCTCTCTCTGTCAAATAAATAAATAAAATCTAAAAAACAAAAACAAAAAACAAAAAATAAAAAAAAAATTAAAAAAAAACAACCCTAATGGTGAAATATGTAGCTTCTTAGGCTAATATATATGGCTGTGATTGTTATAATATCCCCTTTACCTAATCATTTCTTTCTAGTTGATGCCAACTCTTGCGTTTTTAGTGGTGGTGTTTTTTTGTTTTGTTTTGTTTTGTTGGCTTTACAAATCTATACCTCTTTCTGTCGCCGGGTGATAACAGCTTTGAAGTCTGGCCATGAATCCACTACCACTTCCTTTTGAAAGGGATTCCCACGATTCATGTTCATCACTGCTCCATAAACCTGAGCCAGAGAACCCAGAGAGACATGCCAATCACATTACTAACTCTTTCAGTTGCATATTACTGTTTTCACTTCTTCCTGTACTGTATAGTTGTGGCCACAAGTGGGGAAATTACATGTACGCACATATATACAACATGCACACATACAACTTTTCTCTTGTTATTTCGTCACTGTACATGAAAACTGGTAAAAAGTCTAGGAAAGCCTATGAAAACTCTCCCCAAACTTAGGTTTTTACCGTATAGCAGTGAGAGGCACCAAAACAGCAAGCTGACTAGATGGCATATAGGCCAATCATAAATACTTACAGAATGAATCAGAATCTGATGTATGGATTTAGGGCTCATGATAGCTTCTAAAATTCCACAGATAATTTTGATGCTCAGCTGCTTTTGAAGTTTATTATATTCTCCGAAAATAACCTGTTTAATGCAACTACTCCTTCAACCCTGAATTACAATTAAACATCACTGAGCGTAACGCCCCATCCCAAAAAGAGCTCCCTGCATTTCAGATTTGAAGGGGCAAGATCCTCTAAGTATTCCCTGAGGGTCGTAACTATGTCTTATTCATTATTATTTACATGGAGTCTGACTTAATAGATCAACTTTTTGTTGACTAAACAATACTGAATATTAGAATTCTGATTTGTGGTCTTTCGTATTTTTTTTTTCTCCGCTAAGAATCAAAGATGCCTGCCCTATAAAATAACTTCCATATGCTATGGTGCTTAGAGAGAAGAGAAAGTTGTGGCGGTAACAAGGAGAGCTGAGCTACAGGCTGGTGTTCATAGCAGCCTTTTCATAACAGAGAGTAACAGAGAACAATCTAAGTGTCCATCAACAGTGGAAAAAAATGAATAAATTGTAGTATATTCATACTAGGAATGAAAAGCAGAAACTTAGGGGTGCCTGGGTGGCGCAGTCGTTAAGCGTCTGCCTTCGGCTCAGGGCGTGATCCCGGCGTTATGGGATCGAGCCCCACATCAGGCTCCTCCGCTGTGAGCCTGCTTCTTCCTCTCCCACTCCCCCTGCTGTGTTCCCTCTCTCACTGGCTGTCTCTCTGTCAAATAAATAAATAAAATCTTAAAAAAAAAAAAAAAAAGCAGAAACTTAATGGTGAGCAAAAGAAGATAGATACAAAAAGATACACTATGTGATACAATTTACATTATATTCAAAACAGACTAAACCAAATTATGGCTTTAGAAGTCAGGATAGTGGTTACTTTTGGGGAGCAGGGAAAGGGAATGTTTGCAAAAGAGCATTGGGGGGCTGGGAGAAACCATGTCCAAAGTAATGTTCTTTCTTGATTGGAGTGCAGGTTATACAAATATCTGCTCTATGAAAATTCATTGAGCTGCATAATTATGTTATGTGTACTTTCTAGTATGTGTTATACTTCAGTGAAAACCAATTTAAATTATAAGGGCGTTGGAACCTACACTTTACCTCTTTTATCACATCTTGATTCAAATCACTCACTTCAATGCCTAGAACATTATTCAACTATCTTCTTTCTTTCCCAATCTGAAACCTCACTCAAATCTTCTTATAGAACGTACCTTTGCAAATTTAGTCTGGCTAATACTATTGTGTGACATGGATCACACTTAGTGAAAAGCTGAGAACTAAATTAACCTGGAAAGGTCATGCTTGCTCTGTTTAATTATTAAATTTGGGGGCTGCCAATCCTACATATACATAGTCATAAGTTTATTAAAATGTTTATTCCTATGAAGAAACCATACATCTTTATTTAAAAATGGAGCTTAAATAGGATTGGAATGTTTAGAAGGTTAAAAGGAAAAAACTTCTTTCCAAGATTCAGATTGTGAAAAACAACAACAACAACAACAACAACCCATGACTTGTTTGTAAGAGTTTTGCAACCAGCTGAAAGATTTGGCATTGGTTCAAAACAATGAAACAGACTTTTTTAACAGCTATTTATTCAAAGGGTGAGTGTTGAGAGGTGATGGGAAGTGGCTGGGGGAAGTAAGGATGCTGGAGGAATGAGCAGTTGGAGTTTGTGAAGGAAATTTGGAGGGATATTTAATCACTGAAATACTAACATGAGGTAGGTGGGGGGATGGGTGAAATAAGCAATGGGGATTAAGGAGCTCACTTGGGAGGAGCCCTGGGTCATGTGTGGAAGCACTGAACCACTAAATTGTACACCTGGAATTAATATTGTACTGTATGTTAACTAACTGGAATTGGAATAAAAACTTAAAAAAAAAAAAGAAAAGATGGGATTATAAAATATATAGCCATAGCCTTCAAAAAAATGGAGGAAGTGTGAACAACAAAACAATTTTCTCTTTATCTTTTTTATTCTCTAAAGGGCATAGTGTAACTGAAGAGGTATTTTGAAAGTATGGTCAGAAAACCCAAGCCAGACATTATATAACAATGTAATAATTGAAGTAAGATAAAGAGATTCAAAGATAAAGAGACTCTGTGTACAGAAATTGAGAAATTTGGAGTGCCAAGCTAAGCAGCTATTAAAAAGAAGATTATACGAGGAAGGTGTTGATTTGTGCCTACACGTTTCATTTCTTTAACTCTTACTTCAAGTGGTGTTATGATAAGCAAACCTTTCAAAAATAAAAACCAACCGTGCAGTTTGGAATCTGATAACTTACATTTAAATCTGAACTCTAGCACTTAGATATGGGGAAGGGATTTAGTAACATCATCTGTAAAATTATAATGTAAATACCTGCCTATGCAGAGGTATTACTATTACAGAGGGGTTAATAGGTTTTATAAAGCTCAAATGAAATAGCGTGAAAGATATTTTTAAAAATCATACATACTATTCATAAGTGAAATAAGTCAAGCAGAGAAAGACAACTATCATATGATTTCTCTCATCTATGGAACATAAGAACTAGGAAGATCGGTAGGGGAAGAAAGGGATAAAGAAAGGGGGGGTGATCAGAAGGGGGAATGAAGCATGAGAGACTATGGACTATGAGAAACAAACTGAGGGCCTCAGAAGGGAGGGGGGAGGGGGGTGGGGGAATGGGATAGACCGGTGATGGGTAGTAAGGAGGGCACATATTGCATGGTGCACTGGGTGTTATACGCAACTAATGAATCATTGAGCTTTACATCGGAAACCGGGGATATACTGTATGGTGACTAACATAATATAATAAAAAATCATTAATTAAAAAAATAAAATAAAATAAAATAAAAAACAAAAAAAAACCTTGTAGGCTCAGGATAAACCCACAAGATTTAATGTGTTTATTACCAACGATAGATTAATAATAATAAATTGACAAAAATAAAAAAAAATCATACATACTATTCAGATCAACTCAACTAATCTGAATTCAGAGGCCCTTAAAAATAAGAATTGAACAGGTGAGGGTCAATAAGTAATTATTTTATAACATTGCCAGTGACCCATCAACTACAGTTTGTTGAGTAATTATTTTGGGCAAAGCCCCATGGCAAGCACTATGGGAGGTGTCAAAAAAAAAAAGATCAACATCTACACCTGGGCATCTGGTAGCTAAGTTCCTGCAGGAGAAGTGGTAGATATGAAATCAAAGGAACTGAGATTTAACAGATTCTCTACTTGCTTTAACCTTTTTTGGACTCCAACTTACTCATTTCTAAAATGGGTCAATAGACATCTTACAAAGTTGTTGGAAGGATAAAATAAATTGAAATTATCTGTATGCTAAAGTACTATCCAAATATAATATTTATAATGTAAGGGTCCATCATTTGTCTTGAAGATTATAACATCTTAGGTGACCCTGTAAAGGTTGCCAAAACCTTTTTAGCTCTTTCCAGCAAGAGTGGGCCAAACATTTATTTACCAGTCTGTCCACATTCAGTATGGGACATTGCGAGTCAGATTGTCCATTCGGTACTCTTTTAGCCATATGATCCCAAATGATCACTCAGATTTTCCCTACCACACATAGTTTAAGCATGATCCATAAGGCAAGATGACGAGATTTAATCAACCCAGTACAGTGCTCTAAATCGCTTTTGTTAAAGTTTAGTGTAAATAAAGATTATCCAGGGTGTGTCCTAAAAACACAGGTCTCTGTTTTTAGAAATTGTGATTCATTATATCTCTTCTGGGTTATTAGCAGCCACTCACATTTGCAGTCAAATGCTCTTAGCGCTGAGCTATACCCCCCTCCAGTCACATTTGAAAATCACTGTTGTAGGGCTACCTCCTTGGTCAAGAATCTCAGCCCTCAAAGACAATTTCTTTGCATTCTGCATTTGTTTCTCCAAGTGCTTAAAATATTTTTAATCTCCCATTTATTTGGAATCTTTGATTAATGTCCTCTTCCACAATAGCTCTGAGTTGTCAGCAGGCCCTCATGGACTTTCAGAAGACTTTGACAGATAGAAGCTTAATGACCAACAAAGCCATTGAAATAAACTTCAAAAATAAAGATGTTGAAATAGAAAAATTTTATAATGACTCCTGTACCTAAGCTCCGTCGTGAACCTAGGTTATGTTCTTATGAGCAATGCTACTTAATCCATACCCTTCTGCCATTAAAAAAAGTGTTTAAAACTCACGTTTACCTTAGAAATAACCTAGTCCAGCACCACCTAAATTTTCCTTGAAGTCATCTAGAGTGACTGTCAAAAAATAATTATCACAGCCGTATCCATGATGCATGGAATCAGGAGGGGACTGGGAAACTGTATGCTTAAATAAGTTTAATCACAAAGTGCTGACATCAGGGGCGCCTGGGTGGCACAGCTGTTAAGCGTCTGCCTTCGGCTCAGGGTGTGATTCCGGCGTTACGGGATCGAGCCCCACATCAGGCTCCTCTGCTATGAGCCTGCTTCTTCCTCTCCCACTCCCCCTGCTTGTGTTCCCTCTCTTGCTGGCTGTCTCTATCTCTGTCGAATAAATAAATAAAATCTTTAAAAAAAAAAAAAGTGCTGACATCAGAAAAACTTGGGAAACAGCCATAAGTCTGACATTATTTCCTAGATTAATAAAATAAATGAATAAAAGAAAGCTCTTGAATGTAGAATACCTTGAGTGATTCAGGGAAGTGACTCTTCAACATTTTTTCCAGCATCAGTAATTTCGTACAACAGTTGAGCACCAGCATCTTCTCCAGAGCTCTAGCAATTCCACACCTACTGAAAAACCTGAAGGGATATGTTTAGTTTTTGCTTGCTGACATTTGAATCTCCCGAGGAACCTCCTTGAAGTCCTGTTTTCACTGGGTGTCATTCGGAATGCTGTTGCTCCCTCTGATGAGGGAAGAAGAAGGAAGATGAGAGACACTGGGGCGGGTAAACCAGAGAACATGTGGAAATAGGCAATGTTAATATCCTAATCCTGGAAAGAGGTGAGTATCCATGCTGGGTTAAGTCTTCCTATGATACACATTCACTGTACACTAGACTCTACCTTTCAGACACAGTAACAGTTGTAATTTCACATTTATTTATGTTTTCATTAAGTCTGTCTCAAGTAGACTAGGAGGTGCAGGAAGGAAAGGACCCGTGTCTGCTTTGTGCTCCGTTGTATCCCCAGCACCTACAGGGCCTGGCACATAGAAAAAAGGGCATTCTAAGTAGTTGCTGAATGGATGAGAGGAAGCTCAGAGTCAGAGTCTTAGGGTAAGTAGGGAAACTTCTTTTTTCAATGTGGGACAAAGACCAAAGACATGAGTGGGTCAGGCGTCAGGTGGTTATGCGGAACAATTTGCAGGGAAACATCTAGGTTGAAGGTGAAGAATCAGATGTGAGCAAAGGCTGAGGCTCATTTTAGTTAGATAAAATTAAGGAACGAATAAGGGACTTACTATAATGTATGCAATTCAGCCATTCATATGCAGTTGTGTTTTCTAGAATTAGGGGCTCCATATCCCCTGCTTTTTGTCCCCAAGAAAACTTTTTTTTTTTTTAAAGATTTTATTTATTTATTCGACAGAGACAGAGACAGCCAGCGAGAGAGGGAACACAAGCAGGGGGAGTGGGAGAGGAAGAAGCAGGCTCTCAGTGGAGGAGCCTGATGTGGGGCTCGATCCCAGAACGCCGGGATCACGCCCTGAGCCGAAGGCAGACGCTTAACCGCTGTGCCACCCAGGCGCCCTCCCCAAGAAAACTTTTTTCCTGACATTCCAATCAGGTCTTGACTGAAATAAAAGAAAATTATTTCTCTATATTTGATGCGGCAGAGTTTATCCGCTTACTCGTAGCAGCCAAGCACTAGGATGGCAAAGATAATTCAGCTAGACATGAGAACCTGGTGCTTCGGAGACTAAGTGCATTGCTGCTGCATAGCACACTTTCCAGATAGAGAAAGCTACTACTTGATTTCACCGTGTGGCAGCTCTGTGTGACTATAAGATACTCAGAGTGTTTGATTATGATTTGCTTAAAATCCACCATAAAACTCCATCATATGGTTTATGTGAGTCTGAATTTCTATGAAGCATATTTCTTGTGATCAAGCCTTGTGGGCTCCAGTTTGCTGAGTGGTACACCAGCGGTGTTTGTAATTCTCTCTGGGAGTCAGAAGAGATCCTAAGGGCCAGCACAAGAAAATCAGCCTCCTGGACCCTAGTACTCCTAGTCTGGGCCAATGTGAGAAGCTTTGCAAAGATCGAGTTTCCAGAGTTCAGGCTGAGCAAAGGAAGGAGAGATGTAACCATCATCTTTTCATGCTTGTATCTGCTTGACATTTCACTTGCTCATGCGATCGCTAAATAAAATGTTAACTTTTTAGTAGATCCTCATGTTAAATACATTAATTTATTGTAATTCACTATTTTTGAGAAAATAAGATATATTTATTTCATAGGGAAACTGATCATGTATCTCTTATTACATTTGATGTCTAGAGATGTTTTTATGTCCTGATACATAGCAAAATAGTGAACGCAAACAGTAGGAATTCTAAGTACTTGTTGGTGATTGGCTTTATTGCCTGGTTTGTTCCCCAAAGTACCTAAAACCACTTATAAACATAGGTAAAATATATGAAGAAAAATTAACTTTAAATTAAAATTCAGGCAAGGGAAGATAGAGGTAAAGACCTAATATGGGGTCAAGAGTGAGGCCAGCAGGCGAAGCATATGGACTTTATAGTCCTACATACAGAGTCGATCCTCTTTATTTGTGGATTCCATATTTGTGAATACACTTACTTGCTAAAATTTACCTGGAACCCCCCAAATCAATACTGACAGTGCTTTCACAGTCACTTGTGGACATCTTTGAGTCTCTAATACCAACGTTGTCAGCTGAAGTTGCAGAAGCTGACTTCTCCCTCCAGCTCTTAAACTCTAAACAAGCCTGTTATGCGATCTATTTGTGCCCCATTCTTTTGTAGTGTTTACTTTCTGCTGGTGATTTCACTGTGTAAAAGGGCCCCAAGCATAGTACTGAGTGCTGTCTAGTGTTCCTCTGTGCGAAAACACTGATGTGTCTTACCTAGAAGATATGTTACATAAACCTCCTTTAAGCATGAGTTATAATGCTCTTGACTGTGAGTTCAATGATAATAAAAAATCAACAAGTATTCAATAATGTGTCTTTAAACAGAAATAGACATAAAAAAGGTTATGTGTTAGGGTGTCTGGGTGGCTCCGTGGGTTAAGCTTCTGCCTTTGGCTCAGGTCATGGTCTCGGAGTCCTTGGATTGAGCCCCACGTGGAGCTCTCTGCTCAGTGTGGAGTCTGCTTCTTCTTCTCCCTCCATCCCTCCCCCTGCTTCTGTGCGTGGGCTCTCTCTCAAATAAATTAATAAAATCTTCAAAAGTAAATTAAAAAAAAAAGGTTATGTGTGGATTTCTGATGAAAACATTGTGACCAGAGGCTTGCAGGAACCTAATCTTATGTCTTCCCTACAGACGGTGATCCCTGTGACTTTGTTGAACATAACCACCACAAACAATGAGAATCAAGCGATTTGCAGTAGGTGAGAGCACGTTTTGTGCTGTAAGCTTTCTAGCAGCCAACATAAGAGAAACAAACATGATCAGTGACATGATTCGGTTTGTCCATAAGATTATTCTTATGCTCTTGGGGCGCTCAGGTGTCTCCGAGGGATGAGCACTGGCTCTTGATGTCAGCTCAGGTAATGATCGCGGGGTCCTGGGATCCAGCCCCCACGTCAGACTCTGTGCTCCACGGGAAGCTGGCTTGAGGATTTCTCTCCCTCACTCTCTGTCCCTGCCCCTGCTCCTGCTCTTTCTAACTCACTCTCTTTCTCACTCTTTCTCTCTCTAAAATAAATAAATCTTTAAAAAATATTTTTACGCTCTTTACCACAGCATTTGCTTGACTTTTCATTTGTACTATCTCTAAATGAAATTCTCTAACTTCTAAATAATCAAAACCCTCCTTGATCTGGCTTCAATATGCCTTTCTAGACTAAGAAGCTCTTTCAATTCACTAATTATGCAGGGTGACAAATGTTGACAAATATTAAAATCAGAGAGACATTTGTCCCATGGGTTCACAGAGAGAGGGCACTATAATTAATGAACAATGGACAATGTTCTTTCAGTAAACAATGATGAATTTCATAAGGACCTTTCTTTTATGAAATACAAAGATAGATTTAAAGGCCACAAAACAGAATGAAGAAATTCTCACAGATGCAGAAAATATATTTTACAGGTTTTTGAATTATATTAGAAAGTCAAAATGACAACCATTAATTCTGAGAGTTATAAGATCAGAGTGTCATAATCTGACCAATCAATTATAAATTCTCCATAATTCATATGTGTTCTAGAATTGGAAGGTAAAGATTTGTAATTCCTCTGGCTGAACTGTTATCAACAACAGACTCACTAACTGAAATCTTTGTCAAGGAATATAATTAATTATACTCATTTAAGTTTTAGGATCCCAAGTTTCTTTGGGGCACTGAAGTGTCCATCAGCACACAACTAGCACCTAAAATATTTTATTAACATTAATCAGACAATGAAAGTATAACACTGTCCTGAGACTTTTCTTATAAATAAATAAAATAGAAGATCTCTGCTTTTATAAGGTAACATAGCACTTACAGTACAATGGGGGACGTTTGTTAACGAGGAAGGAAATTTTTTTAAAGCACTTGTGATCCAACGCTAGTAATTATTTTTCAGATGATAGGCTTTCTTTTCAGAGATGCCTCTCTTATCTGTTTTTCTAGTTGTGCCCCTATCAATGCAAATGATTTTATATTTTGTAATATTTATTTTCCTCATATCAAAATTTAAAACAGTAAAACAAAAACAAAAAGCATCTTGTCCTGTAAACCTAATTATGATTTATCTTTCCTGTATAATGCTGAAATTCGTCTCTCCTATTTCTCCCATTTCCTCTTGCAATTATAATGATTTGAAATTTATTATTTTAATGAATAAATGTTTACCTGCTGTTGAGAGTTCAGTTTGTATCAAGTCAGTGGTTCCTTCTTCATAAATGGTGAGTTTATTCTTCAAACCTACTTCCCTAATTAGTCCTTAGTGGAAAGAGGAAGGAGAGAAAAAAAAACAAAAAAGTGCCCACACCTGCAGATAGGGAGGAGTTTATGGTGTCAGGTGAAAATCATCATGCATATAGCATGGGTATTTTCACTGAATCTCTTCCTTTCTCTCAGATTTAGACTTATGGTGTAAAAAACGGTGAATAACAATCTTGATTTAAAGATCTGTTAAGATCTCATGAAAGAGAATAAAAAGGAATGGGACCACGTGAATGGGGTACAATAAGAAAATGACACAGAGGTACTGACCTCTTGTATATTTTCATCTATTTTTTTAAATATTTTATGTATTTACTTGAGAGGGAGAGAAAGCAAGACATGGAGAAAGAGCATGAGCAGGGGGCAGAGGCAGAAGGAGAAGCAGACTCCCCACTGGCCAGGGAGCCTGATGCAGGGCTTGATCCCAGGACCCTGAGATCATGATCCGAGCTGAAGGCAGTTGCTTAACCTACTGAGCCACCCAGGTGCCCCATATTTCCATCTATTTTGAAGAAAATGATTTTGCTACCCTAAACTTCCAAAGCTGACAAAGGGTAATCTCTAAAGAGTATACTTGTGGAATTGACAGTATTTTTGATAATTTTAATTCTCTTACCCTATTCTTTTAAATGAAAAGTCAGAGTTTACTTGCTTCCCTCAAATGGCAGCAGTTTTAAGCAACATGTAAACACGTCCATGGGCATCTTGGCCCACAACACAATACCTGAGCTTTGGGATAATAAACAGTATGTCTATTTCAATGGCATGTGAAGAGTGCTTCAATTTGAATGTGGTCACATGGGAGGGTATTGTTTATCATCTTTATGTTTCAAAAAGTCGAGATCAAATAAAGGGGAAAGTCAGGGCATTCTTTTTAAGATTTTATTTATTTGTCAAAGAGAGAGAGAGGGAGAGAGAACAGCAGAGAAAGCAACAGGATCGATGTGGGACTTGATCCCAGGACCCTGGGAATATGACCTGAGCTGAAGGCAGACTTTTAACCAACTGAGCTACCTGGGTGTCCCTTCTTCTTCTTCCTCCTCTTCTCCACCTTCTTCTTCTTCTCCTTCCTCTATTTCTTCAAGGTTTATTCATTTATTTTTAGAGAGAGAGAGAGAACTGAGGGGGGGGGCAGAGGGAGAGGGAGAGAACCTCAAGCAGACTCCCTGCTGACCGCGGAGCCCCCAGCTGGGCTTGAACTCATGACCCTGTGACTGTGACCTGAGTTGAAATCAAGAGTTAGATGATTAACTGAGTCACCCAGGTGTCTCTGGGGCATTCTTTACTTGAAGATGTTTGTTTAAGTAACACGATGGGTAGCTGATAGCTGAAAGTGACTGGAGAAATTTTGTTAGATGACAATTACTGGACGTCGAAAGCAGACATTTTTTTTTTTTAATTTGGGTATATTGATAACTTTTAAAAAAATGTATTTATTTTGGGGAGGGTGAGTGGGGGGGGAGGGGCATGGTGAAAGAGAGATTCTCGAAGCAGACCACCCGCTAGGCATGAGCCCGAGGTAGGGTTTAGTAGCAAAGAAATACATTCAGTGGCAGCAGCTCTTAAGAAAAGCTAGTTAGAGTACAAAAATGGCTCAGTTACTTTATACATGCGAAAGCCCAAATGGGAAATCTGAATTTCTCTATGCTCTTGTTTTCCTTCTTTCCTCTCCCTTCCTCAAAGCTGAGTATTTCTTGACAATAAATGAAACATGAGAGGATTTAGACCTGTGTTTGGCAACTAAGCCAACCTGAATGATTTACATACTAAGTTTGACAGGCACACCTGCATTTAGTTTTGGTTGAGAATGCCACGAAATTCTATCCAACCAAATAAAATAAATCCCTTAATTTAAGGTTCCAGTTCAGGTGTCTAATATTGAAGCAAAACCGGTTTGTTAAACATATGCCCAACTCAAAGTTGGGGAAAATGGAAGGGCTCCTAAAAAATTAGAATTTTAAACGACTGACAGTGCACTAAGTTCTGCCGCATATCTGTACAGGATACCCATTCGCCTCCCAAATCACAATTGACCTTCCTTCTTTTACAGTATGTATTTATACTTTATGTCTTCCTTTCCAAAATATGTGTATCTTACACTTGAACGTTTGTGGCAAGTGGCACTCTCCACTTGTGGAAAGTAGTTGTACTGTATGGGGCATGACTTGTGTGTGTGAGAACTTAGGTGGGTGAAGATACTACGTAGGAGGACAATCCTCTGAATTATTGGGATCACGTGCAGTTGAATTTTAATTTTATTTGGGTCTGTAATTAACCCTTAAGTTCTTTACAAAGGGTATACCAAAATTTAGCCCTTAAAGATACTATTGTGTATATTTTGGATTGCCTGCTATCTGCCCGAAGATACTGTAGATCTTTCAAAATCAGATCATATACTTTTCAAAGCTGTCAGAGGGTAATAGGAGCAGTTCATGCATGGTGATAACATCGCTCAGCAAAAGTAGTGAGTAAAACAACTGTTGAGTGGATGTTCTGAGAGAAACAGCAGACTTTGATCTAACTCCTCCCTCCCCAACAAAAGCTATTATAAACATCCTGATGAATGATAAACATCAATGGGTTGGGGGCTCTACTCTTCACTGTAAAAACAAGACGTTCTAAGTTTCCAACTGAGGGGTTTTGTAGAGATTTTGTACTATCTTTTCGTTGCTCGGCCTGGCATATAGCAGGCAGTCCAAAGCACACAAAAATGTTTCCTTTAAATGCTGTACTACAGGTTTCCTTTCTTGAAGACTTTTCCTCTAAAATCCATTAATGTTCTCCTTATTATTACCTCATAGGATATTGCTTTTGACCCTTTTACTAAGCTTCCCAGGGTTCCACATGATACTGGGGTCTCCCTCACTGCAATGAGCTTTAACTGAATTTGTTTAACTAAAGCTGTGTTCTTGGCGGTTTCTGCCTGGAGGGTATCAACAGAATTATGGTACCTTCTATGCCACAACTGACAAGATATTCTAGGCTAGAAGGAAAAATAAATAGAAACTGCAGTTTTTTAATTTTACGAATAAGTAAAAGCAAACCAGACAATATACTGTAGTGATTAGAAAAGATTTTTAATATATTTAAGTGGTAATTTATTCACATCTATATACTTATTATTGTTTCAGTATTTCTTTTCCTTTAGTGCCCACGGTCCTTGGTCACGCCACTTTGAAGAATGAAGAGGAAGACCAGACGAAGAGTGGTGGGCAGCAAAGCAGTGTTTATTGAGTGATAGTACAAAGCTCCCAAAGAGGGAGGGGACCCCAGAGGGTTGCATTGGAGTTTCTAAGTCTAGGGGGTTTTATGAACTCTTTTGTGGAACTATCTTAAGCAACCAGAATGTCCTTAGGCATGCTGATCAGGGCTTTTGCTCACGACATGCTGATGGTCTTTTGGGGCAGACATGTGGGGATTTACATCTTAACTGCCCCAGCTTGTGATAGTGACAAATGCTTTGTGGTTAATTGTTTCATTTTAGGTGCAGAAGTCATTTCTGCAAAGCCTGCAAAACTAAATGCTAGTGCAGTCTTGTCTAAGCTGCAAAACAGGCTGTTAGTACTGTTTTGTCTTAGCTGTCCTGACTCCATGTTTTTTTGCTGGGGACCTAGGCCCAGACTGCTTAACTGTCCAACTAACTCCTAACATTCCCCCATCTGAAGAAGTGACTAACTGCGATCAGGGAAAGCGCGCAATGACCTATCTGTTTCTCGCCGGTCAGAGACGCTGTTGAAAAACAGCAGTCAGGGTTCTGTCCCCATAGGTCTGTGTAAGGGTTCCCGTTAGAAGCAGGTAGGTTTTTACCTGCATGACTGGACCCTCCTATAGTGCCTCCAGGAGGCAGCTGTCTGTGAGCCAGTGACTCCCCCTGGTTGACAGGAGACCTTGAATATTATGGGGGTGTGTATGTTAGGATCCTGTTCCAAAGTTAATTTGGTAGTCTCAGGGATTAAAAGGGCAGTGGCCACCACTGCCTGGGTTAGGACACCCAAGGCCATTCCCTTTCCTTTTGTCACATATAAGTTGTTAGCCCTCCCGGTAAGAAGACTTAAAGCTGGGCACTGGCCAAGGCCCCCTTGAGGTTTTTAAAAGCTCTTTTTGACGCTGGGTTTCACATTAATAGGTCAGTACCAGTTGTCTGAGTGTCTTGATAAAAAGGGTGTGCTATTTCTCCATACCCTGGTATCCACAAGCGACAGTTCCCAGTCATGCCCCCAAAGCCCTTTAATTGTTTTAGGGTTTTAGGTAGAGGGTAGGAGGTAATAGGCATAACTCTATCTTCTCCCAGTCTCCTTGTCCCCTTTGTGAGGACCAAGCCCAGATACCTGAGGGTTGTCTTGCATAATTGTGCCTTGGGCTGAGAAACCTTATATCCTCTTGTATCCAGGAAGTTGAGAAGTTTTTGGGTGCCAGTTTGAACTCTTTGCTCAGAAGAGGCACATAATAGAAGATCGTCCACCTGCTGTAGTAGAACACCGTTTTCCACTGAAAAATCTGAGAGATCTTGACACGGGGCTTGTCCAAATAAATGGGGACTATCTTGAAACCCCTGGGGTAAAACTGTCCATGTTAATTGGGTGGTTGGATTAGTGGGGTCCTCAAATGCAAACAGAAACTGAGAATCTGAATGAAGCAGAATGCAAAAGCAGGCATCTTTTAAGTCTAAAACTGTTTGAGGGGATTTGAGCCAGTAGGGTGTAAGGGTTTGGAACCACGGTATGAATTGGGACTGTAGCCTCATTAATAATGTGGAGGTCTTGAAACAATCTCCATTCCCCATTAGGTTTCTTTCTTTCGTTTAAAGATTTTATTTGAGAGAAAGCACGAGCGGGGGGGGAGGGGCAGAGGGAGAAGCAGACTCCCCGCTGAGGGAGGGGGAGCCCAATGTGGGGCTAGATCCCAGGACTCTGGGATTATGACCTGAGCCTGAAGCAGACACTCAACTGACTGAGCCACCCAGGTACCCCCCATTAGGTTTCTGTACCCCCAGAATTGGGGTGTAACATGGGCTGTTGCATTGTTTTAAGAGCCCCTGCTGCTTTAGATTATTTATGATTTTTAATAGGCCATCCCTTGCTTCTGGTTTTAGAGGGTATTGTTTCCGACAAGGGAAAGTTGTGGGGTGTATGTGGACAGATACTGCAGTTAAGGCCCGATCCACTTCTCCCTGAGTTGCCCAGACCTGAGGATAAATGTCAGCTTCTATTAAGGGGAGGCAATTGCTAGTCTGTCAAGGGGCTATCAACATGAGAGTTCCCAGATTGGACACCTCTACCTAGAGGAAGTGTGGGGTTCTCAGGCATTATTAAGAAGGAGTGAGAAAATCAGATCTCCCCAAATGCATCCCAGTGGGTGAGAAAAAAATTTGGTTACAGGCTGTCCAGTGACACCCTTAATAACGCTGTGGTTACACAGTTGGCCTGGGGTGGAGAGTAGAACAGGAAATGTGTCTCCAATATCAAAAAGGAAATTGTCTGGCTTTTCCTCTATCTCCAGAATTACCCTAGGCTCTGGCTTCCCAATGGCAAGCTGTTCTGGGGGAGACACCTTGAAGAGCCCTGGGTCCCATCAGTCCCTGTCGGGGGTGCTGGCTGTCCGAGCCCTCGCACGTTGAGATCCCCAAGAGCGTTCAGATTTCCAGTGTCCTCCTCCACATGTAGGACAGGGTTTGCGGGGCTTTGACTTTTGCCTTTGAGGGCATTCTTGCTTCCAGTACCCTGGGTGGCCACAGAGGTGGCATTTGGTATCAGAGCTTTGAGGGGCCGAGTTGGTAACAGTATATAAGGCCACAACTAGGGCCTTGGACTTCTTAGTCTTTCTTGTTCCTTACTCTCCTCTTGGTCCTGGTTGTAAAAGACCCGCTTAGCCGCTCGTAAGAACTCTTCTAAGGTCTGCTCTGGGCCAACAGCCAACTTTTTTCAAGTATCTGGGGTTGACTGGTTCACAGATTTGTCTTTGAGAATGATCTTGGCCTGGGTAGATAGCTGTATTTAATGAGAGCCTCTCTCAATCTCTTTAAGAAGGCTATTGGGTTCTCCTCTTGAGTTTGGGTGACAGTAGGCAACTTGGCATAACTCAGGGGCTTAACCTTTGACCTTTTTAATCCCTCTAGGATGTAAGCCTGGAAGTGACCACGGTACCCATTTCTGAGGGGATCATTAGGGTCCCAATTGGGGTCTTGGGGAGGGACAGCTTGGGCTCCAGTAGGGAATTAGAAGCCACCCAAGGGCTCTGGTAATGCCCTGGTAATGAAGTTGCTGTTTGTTCCCATACTTTTCAGGACCCCCCGTTTCTCAGCCTCCGAGAGGGTTTGATTTAACAAGAGCATTACATCCTTCCGTGTTAATTCAAACACATAAGTGAAATTTTGGAAGGTTTCTATATATTTAATCTGGGTCTTTGGAAAATTTTCCGAGGTCCCCTTTGTCTCAGGTCTTGCAATGGAAAGGGCACCTGTACCCGAGCCATAGCAGCACCTTCCCTTGGTCCCTCTCCAGGTACGTTCTTGTAAGGGATAGAGCCCCCAAACACTCGTTTGGGTTCCAGGGTAGGGTGGACTGGTAGAGGGAACTGATCTAAGACCCCCGACAAGAATGTTGAGGCCCTGGGGAAGGTGAAACTAGGGGTGAATGATTCTCTGCGGACTCCATTTGCCTATCTATTTTTGGTGTGTGGTATTCCTCTGTTCCTCTCCCCCTGGTGGCAGGTGGCAGGAGAGAGCAGCCCGGAAGCTGGAATCAATCCTACACTGCTGGCACAGGCCCGTATATAAGAGGTTAGTAAAGGCCAACTTTTGGAGGGATATGATGGGGCACCTGGGGAGACAGAAGCCACCTGGGTAGATACTAGTCTACTGGCCCTGTTTTGCCATTCCTTCCTCTAGGTGGCAAAGCCAGTGAGGGGTTCCATCTTAAAGTGTATATAGGGGAATAACAATTTGCCAGGTGTAGTAAAATGGCACCTGCCATGTGTGAGTTCTTCAGGCAGGTCATACAGACCTAGGCTTGTGGAGGTTGGATTATATCCATCATTTATGCAGAAACAGCACTCATGTTTCTTCTCTGCCTATGCACAGAGATAGGGATTAAAGCGGAGGGTGGGGGGGACGCTTGCTGAAGCACAGCATGGGCTAGGTCCCTGAGGAAGCCCTGGTGAACAGCCCTTCTGGTCAATATAGTAATATACCCTTCCATCTGACTGGGTAACTGGGGTAAGGGAGTATGAGTCAGAGATGCCACCAGAAGGTTGTTCCTCATCGTGACAGGGAACTGTGAGTGTGATCCCCTGGATGCTGCCTGAACCATCCGCAAGAGGATGTCCAGGGAGACCATCCTGGGTTTCTCCCACGCGTTCTTGGGGAGGAATCAGCCGAGAAAAGAGCAGTAAAGGGGTTTTTCTCTGGATGCCTGGACAGGCATGTAAGGAGCCAGGTCCCTCAGAGAGCCTTCAGGTGTCCACCAAAGGGCAGTCTTGGTCAGGACCCCTCAGTTCCTGCTCAGTTTTCCCTAGGTCCTACCTCACATCCAGTGATCTGCCCTGAAACAAGTTCTGAGCCCTCACTGAACTTACATTCCCAACTTATGTTGGGGGATCAGCCAGAAAGGAGCCCAGAGAGCCTGTCACCCAAGAGTTGAGAATGGCAGCCATGCTAATCTGATCTTACATGGCTGATGGGTATCCACTGTTTTGACAAACAAAATGGAGAGAGAGAGAGAGAGACACTTGGTGCCCGATACTCATGGTTAGAGGTCCTTGATGATGGTGGAGATTCTGGACGAGCTCCCAAGAAAGTATTTCAGGATTTCTTTTCCTTTAGGGCCCAAGGTTCTTGGTCATGCCGCTACAAAGAACGAAGAGGGAGACCAGACGAAGAGTGGTGGGCAGCAAAGCAGAGTTTATTGAGCTCCCAAAGAAGGGGACCTGAAAGGGTTGTGTTGGAGTTTCTAAGTCTAGGGGTTTTTATGAGCTCTTTTGCGGAACTATCTTAAGCAACCATGGTGTACTAAGGCGTGCCAATCAGGGCTTTGATTATGCATCTGTCTACCTATTAGATTAACGTTTACGTGCTGATGGTCTTTTTGGGCTGACATCTGGGGACTTACGGCTTAACTGCCCCAGCTCGTGATAGTGACAAATGCTTTGTTTCATTTTAGGACATTTTGCAGAAGTCATTTCTACAGAGGCTGCAAACCAAAATGCGAGTGCAAAATAAGATGTTAGTACTGTTTTGTCTTAGCTGTCCTGACTCCATGTTTTCTTGTTGGGGACCCTGGCCCTGACTACCTAATTGTCCAACTAACTCCTAATATTATTACAATGAGAAAAGGTTTATAGAAAGGGTTTTTTTGTTTGATTTTTCTTTTAAGGGATTAAATGTGCTTACGTTCCTTTTAAATAAAAGTATGTTTTGATGACAGTGGAAAATATTCAACATCTAGTCAATAATCCAACCAAAGAAATAAAACGTTCATGCTACCCCCAAAGGCAGACACCTGGCAAATCTTATGTCACAAAAAGTCTAGAGGGCTATGTAAAAGAATAAAAGCATTTGGGGATTTCTCAAGTTCCAGATGACCAGACAGGAAGTACAAGTCATGAACTAAAGAATAATGGTTGCAAACAGTTATGTTTTTATGTACTAGGCACTATATACACTTTACATATATTACATTACAGTATCACAGTTCCTCTGCACTAACCAATAAATAAGCTCTATTCAGCCATTATAAGTCATTAGATTGCAGCTCAGGCAAACAACCAGAGACACAGCAACAGAAATGTGAGTTCCTAGATTTGGCAACTACTAAAAACAGTTTTTAGGACTACATTAGATGCTATTAGATCTACAGAGGCTAATTTTAAGTGTATGTTGGAAATAAATCCCAAAGAAGACTCAGCCTCTGCAGTATCATCATAGGCTAACAGTTTTACAAACTCATAAACATTAAATTAAGACAGAACAGTCTAAAAAAAACTCTTTAAGAGGTATCCAGTCTCTTATAGGCTTCTTCGATGAAACTTAACATATTCTTCATCTGGGATGCATTATGGAGCACATGCAAGTCCTTCAGAAGAGCATTATGGTTTGGAATTAATGTCAAAATTTCTTTCTGTGGGTATAATTGTACAATTAGTTAAAAAATTTTAAAATCTGAGATATAATTGACATATAACATCCTACTATCTTCAGGTATACAACACAATGATGTGATATTTGTGTATACTGCAAAATGACCACCACAATAAACTAGTTAACATCTAGCACCATATATAGCTACAAAGTCTTCTTGTGATGTGAACTTTTAAGATTTACTCTCTTAACAAATTTGAAATAGACAAGACAGTGTTATTAACTACAGTCACTGTGTTCTACATTACAGACCCATGACTGATTTTACAACTGCAAGTTTGTACCTTTTGACCACGTTGACCCATATAAAATAGTTTTTAACCATTTATTATGAGAAATGTCAAAGGTATGTTATTTAGAGAGAATGGTACAATAAACCTCAGATACCCATCGCCCAACTTCAGTAATCATCAACTCATTCCTGTTCTTTCAAATTTGTATTATTCTGTTTTACCTCTGTTCAGTCCCTTTCCTTTCACCCTAAATGGATTACAGATAGGAGTGTTTTAAATTATTTTTGAGAAACTTGAAGACTTTCTACCACTATAAACATTTACGCTATAATAGCTATTGGGAACCTGTGAAAACAGATACCAGTATATAGTCTGCTACAAATAACACAACATTATTTCATGAAGAGTTATAGCCCATTGTTAGAAGCATAAACTCAACTACTGGAATTTACTTCCAGAAATCAATCCTGCAGTTACAACCACACAAATATCTAAAGATATATACACAAGGGTATACTGAGCATTATATGTAACTGCAAAAGATCATTTATTTACCAGTAATTCGCGAATTACAGTATGGTATTTCATACAACGGAATGTCATACAGTTATTGACAAGAATGAGAGATCTACATGAAAGATGCTCACAAAGAAAGATGCTCAAACTATTCTGTCAAGTGAGAAAAATAATGTTGCCTAAAAACTTATATCATGGATTTCATTTGTTTTAAAAAAGGAAAAGGATATTATGGTTTTATATATGCAATTCATGACTGATGATATAGTTGATATGGCAAACTGGCATTTACCTGAAGTGTGGGTGCTTTGAGACTCTTCTGAGAAAGTTCTGGAAGACAGAGTACCCCACTACTATCTATTTGAAACATCTAAAGTAGAAAAAGAAAGCTACAGATTATTTCAAAAGGCTGATTATTCTCTTCTTACATTCAAAAGTTGTCTTGCTGAGAGATAAGCATTAAAAAACTTATCCAGACTCTAGGAATGCATTATTAAAACAATTACCTGTTTTACTTTCTCTTCCTCTTCTTCTACCTCACTTGTCAGAACTTGAATTTTGTTCTTTAGGCTCTGAATATTCCCAGTCATTGACTCTATGGTCTCTACTATTTTATCTATTTCTTCCTGAGTCAGAAAGAGAAAGTTAATATTTTAAATTAAATATATTATTAAATGAAACCCAAATAAGTATAATATACATATACATATTTTTTAAATACCACACATACTGAAACATTTTTGGAAGAAACTGGTAATTTTTTTTTCTTTTGAAAAACAGATTTCCAAGAAACTAATTTACCAATATAATAATTCATTATAAGGAAATTTAATTTCCATGAACAAGGAGCTACACCCATGTACAAGAATATTTCCTCAAAAACTCAGCAAAACTGCTATAATCAGATATCCTGGAAGACCCATGTGTATGTAGCAGAGCCCAAGGACTGATGCCCTAAACATCTCCTGTGCTCTGCCTATCCATTTCAACCCCACCACACACCTCTGGCAACCACTCATCTTTTTATTCTCTAGTTCTGTCTTTTCTAGCATATTATAGTTGCAATCATACGGTATGGAGCCTTTCAGTTGTCTTCTTCCACTTATGACTAAAATATGCACTCAAGGTTCCTCCATATCTCTTTAGGGCCTGATAGCTCATTTCTTTTTCGTGGTGAATAATATCCCATTGAATGATCTAGCACATTTATTTACCCATTCACCTAATGAAGGACATCTTGGTATTCCAACTTTTGGCAATTATGAATAGAGCTGCCACAAATATCCATGTGCAATATACCAAGGAGCGTGATTGCTGTATCGTGTGGTAAGAGTAGGCTTCATTTTGTAAGACACTGCCAAACTGTATTCTAAACTGGTCGTACCATTTAGCACTCCCACCAGCCGTGAGAGTTCTTGCTCCACATTCTCGGCTGCATTTGCTGTTGTGCATGTTCTAGATTTTGGCCATTCTAGTAAGTGCATGTTAAGTCTCCTTTCATCTATAGTTTTCCAGTCCAATTTTTTTGGTTCTTTCCAATTGATTTGTACAGGAAACTAGAGAATTTGTGGGTTAGGTTTAACCTGTTCCTTAGTCCTGAATTTCCTGTGACTTGGTTTTTGGATTTAGAGAGTGCTGTCCAATACAAATGTGTGTTACCACATGTATTAGTTTACTGTGTCTGCCAAAACAAACTGCTACATACTTGGTGTCTGAAAACAGAAATTTATTCTGTCTGAAAACAGAAATTTATTCTCTCACAGGTCTGGAGAGATGTCCAAAGCAAGGTGTTGGCCGGGCAGTGCTCCCTCTGAAATCTCTGAGGGAGAATCCTCTCTTGCCTCTTCCAGCTTCTGATGGCTGTCAGCATTCCTGGTGGCTGCTCACTCCAATTTCTGCATTTTTCACACAGCCTTTTCCTCCATGTCTCTTTCTCTTATTAAGGACATTTTTGTCTCTTTCCGGACACTAGTCTCTGTATTTAGGACCCACCCAAGATAATCCAGGATGATCTCATCTCGAGATCCTTAATTATATCTGGGACGACTCTCTTTCCAAATAAGGGCACATTTGCAGGTTCTAGGGCTAGGACTTGGGCATATCATTTTTGGGGCCACCATTCAACCCACTACAGAGAGAATTAATAACAACAATGAATAAAGAAAATAGTTAATACAATAAGGACTAAAAATTTCCATTGTAGTTAAAAAAATTATTTTTTCCATTGCTTTGGTTATCTTCTTTGGGTATTCCTACCGTACCTATGCCATTTCTTCTACACTGAGCTTTTACTTTGTCACTTTTTCTCAACTTAAAAAAAATGTTTCTTTTTGATTCTTAAAATTTTCTCCTTTATCTTACTATTTATTTTAAGCATTTCTCTGTTGCATTTGCTTTAATTCTCCTTCTAATTTAGTCTGCATATCTGAAGGTTTTTTTTACTTCTAATTTTTTTCCTGAATTCTGTAGCTTCAGTTTTTAGTATTTCTAATACCAATTTATGATTTTTTTCCTTACTCTCTACTGTTTTTTTGAATTTCTTTCAGTTTGCTTAAGAATTAGGTTAGTGTTCATCTGTTTTGTGAACACGTTTTTGGCATGCTTTTGTTATCCGTGGATTGCTATTTTTTGTCCTTATTTTTCAGCTATAAGATGAATAAGGTGTGATGATCTAATGTGAAAAACAAGGTGATTATAACTGGTAATACTATATTGTATACTTAAAATTTGTTGAGAGAGAACTTAAATGTTCTTAACACACACAAAATAAAAAATAAATAATGTGAGGTAATGGATCTGTTAATTTACCAGATGAGGGAACCCTTCACAATGGGTACATATATCAAATCACTACAATGTACACTTTGAATATCTTATAATTATAGCCCAATAAAGCTGAAATTTAAAAAAAAAAACTATGTCGACGACATCCAACTGTCCATTACATGGTGGAACTAGTGTCAGGGCTAAAAATATACTCTTGAAAAGTAGTAATGGGGATAAAAATTCAGTATATCTCACACGAGGAAGAAGGTGGCTTTCTACTTGTAATATATGTAATTTATTAACTTATACATAAATTATAATATATGTAATAAATTTATAATATATGTAATGAATTATAATATAAATTTGTTGCTCGGAGTTTAATCTACCCAGTATTATTCTCAATCATATGGAAAAACTGGAATAAATTGTGGTTTTTGAATTATTAGAAATCCTTGGGGATGCATTCCTTGCATAAACTACTACCATCCCTGTATTTTCTAAATTGCTAATAAAGACCTAAGGACCATTATCTACAAACTACTTTGAAATGGCTAAGGGATATATGGTCTAATCTACTTTAGTTTTAATAACTACTTAATAAGCCCTGTAAGTTTGTTTCTCTTAACTGTTCAAGTATCCACTAATTAAAAGCCTGAAGTTAATCATGATACCTAATGTTATCTCCCATTATTTTCTACAAGATAATGATCGAGAATCAGAATCTGCAGTTGGACTAAGGTCTGCATCATAACTTAAAGCAGTTTGTCTAAGGTTCAGCTAAAAATATGTCTCTTTTTCACATTTGTATAATGAGATCATATAGCACAGACCTCTTTAAGTTGTTTTGAGAATTAAGGGATATAGCTACAGGTGCCTAGAGCAGTGCCCAGAACACAGAAAGCCCTCGTTACACGTTAGCCATATGATAATAACAACAATAATGATGAGCACGCTCTTCTTGTCAATATGTTTTGAAATTCTTTAGCATTTAGTGATGAGTTCCTATTACTTGATAATCAAAAATAGTAGTTTAGTTAAAGTCAGGTGAAATAAAAAACAGAACTGGTACCTAATCACTAATATATTAGAAATACTTTTAACTTTAGAGGCTCAAAGTTTAGGCAAAGCTTTTATGCTGACAAAAAAAAAAAAAAGAAGAATTTAATGAAAACCCTGTTCTAAGATCTAGTATTTATTATTCAGAGAATATCATGATGATTAAAAACATTTCTTACTCTCTTCCCCTTTCTCCTAACTCTCTAATTACAGACTCCCTGTTCAAATTTCATACCTGCAATAATGCCAGACCTTCTTCATTAGCTCTGTGCTGTGCCCTTTCCATTTTCAGTAGACTTGACACGTTAGTTAAATCTTTCAGCTTTTTGGGAGGGACTTTAAGGGTTTCACACAGTTGTAGCAATCTTAGGAATGAAATAAAAATGTAATTATGTTTACTTTTTTAGTACCATTATTTTTGTTTTTGTTTTGTTGTGTTTGAAATACTGCTGCCATCTTTTTTCTGTCCTCATATTCCCAAGGGCTATTATATTCTTTTATTAACAGTAGCTAACATTAGCAGTGACTCACCCATAAAAAGCTGTGATACATTATCTTTTAGCCTTTTGATGTATTAGGATAAGTTGTTTCATTAAAGGAAAGATTTCTATTTTACACACATCAATTTAATATATATATTTAAACAATTTCATTTTTATACAATTTCATTTATATATATTTTAAAATAAAACTTTCCTTGTATCTTCTGAATGTGTTTCTTAGACTAGTATAGCACATAATTTTATCATTTATTGTGAATAGCTGGGTAAGAGATGAAACAGTACTCTGTAAGTCATGATTATGACGCTGGACTCTATATTTCAGTTGTCTTAGACAATGTGACCAATGAAAAGAATCTATCAGTTTTAAAGATAAGTGAGTCCCATAGAGTTTAAGGCAAATAAAATGTTAAGATTAAAGTGCTTTGTTTAAAAGTACAATCAACATGTCTATGACCCAGCAACTGCACTACTGGGTATTTACACCAAAGATACAAATGTAGTGATCTGAAGGGGCACCTGCACCCCAATGTTTATAGTAGCAATGTCCACAATAGCCAAACTATGGAAAGAGCCCAGATGTCCATCGACAGATGAATAGATAAAGAAGATGTGGTATATATATCCAATGGAATTTATGCAGCCATCAGAAAAAAAAAAATGAAATCTTGCCATTTGCAAAGACATGGATGGAACTAGAGGGTATTATGCTAAGCAAAGTAAGTCAATCAGAGAAAGGCAATTATCATATGATCTCACTGATATGCGGGATTTAAGAAATAAGGCAGAGGATCATAGGGGAGGAGAGGAAAAAATGAAACAAGACGAAACCAAGTTAAACCATAAGAGACTCTTAATCTTAGGAAACAAACTGAGGGTTACTGGAGGGGAGTGGGTGGAGGAGAGGGTGGCTGGGTGATGGACACTGGGGAGGGTATGTGTTGTGGTGTTGGGTGTTGTGTAAGACTGACGAATCACAGACCTGTACCCCTGAAACAAATAATACATTATATGTTAATTAAAACAAAAAGAAAAAAAAATAAAACTGCATACTAGGCAAACTAAAAAAAAAAGGACAATCAACATGAATACTGAGCAATATTAAAGTTAAGAAATCCTCTCTAAATATGTAAAAAAAAAAGGAAAGAAGAAAAATAAAAACAGAAAAAAATTAAAAACAGAAAAGTTAACAAAACATAACAAGATTACGAAATCTTTCTTCGAACTGGGTTGATTAGATCATCAATGGAAACTAACCTATTACTACCTTCACTGGTAGCAGGGAGCAATACAGCTTTCCTAAAAGCTTGGATTCTTAGATTCCAGGAGGAAGAGATCAAGGACAAAAATATAATTTGGTTGCTTCTTCCTAATAGCAGCATTTTGGGGTTCTCAAAAACCCTACTATTTAAAATTTGCAGGCATAAATAGTGGAAACCAAAACTCACCTTCCTAGGATCTTACTCAAAATATTACTTTTTGTAAAGAAAAAAAGTAGGCCATATAAAACTGCACCAATCATAATTTTCATTAAACTGTTGGGATAAACTTCAGTTATCCAATCATTAGGAAGGATATCACGTTTAAGAACAAAAACCTGTGAGGCACCTGGGTGGCTCAGTCAGTTAAGTACCCGACTCTGGATTTTGGTTCAGCTCATGATCTCAGGGTCATGGGATCAAGCCCCCATGTGAGGCTCTGCACTCAGCATGGAGTCTGCTTGGGTTTCTCTCCCTCTGCCCCTACCCCTGCTCACTCTTGATCTCTCTCTAAAATAAATCTTTAAAAAAAAGAATAAAAATCTGTGTGTATAAGTATTCCTAAGAGGGATAAATTCTTGATTTCTTAACTAAAATAAAGATTCATTTATGAACGATTTCTTCTAAAAATTTATTAAGTTAATTCTGTGAAAGGGTCACTCACTATTCTACATGTTCTTAATAGTGGTTAGATTTGAAGGATTCTTAAAAAATCTTATTAAAATAAAAGGGTAACATGAATACACCCTACTATGTCAATAACACTTACCATCATTTATAACATTCTTCTATAGGGCAGACTTTCCCAAAGTATGTTCCTCTAAAAACTGTAGCGGCTAACCCATTTTGTTTGACTAGCAACCCTGTTTTGTCTGATCACGGAGATAGGCATATGACCCAGTCTATATCAATCCTAACAGTTCTTGCCACAAAATCAGTCTGAAGATAGGTGCAGTGCCTAATTTGGGCCAATCAGAGCGCAGATTAATAATAATAATAATAATAATAATAATAATAATAATAATAAATTCTAGATTCCCAGAATTTTCTAACTGAAGCTAAGAGGACACAAATTCTCTTTCTCCTCTTCACAACGATGAAGATATACACAGGGAGCTGTCTATATCTACAGTTCTAAGGTAGTAAGGACAACTTGTCTAAAACTATGAAGCCAACATGTAGCCAGAGGCAGAGATGAGACTAATATATGAAATAAAGAGTTCTTGTGGTAAATACCAATTTTGAAGATGAAATGAAAAATATTTGTTCAATGTAGAACTTTTATGTTAACATACCCAAACATAATTCAGTATATATCACTTTTACTCACAGAGTATCTTTAAGAACAAGTATTCCAAATGTACTTTGAAAAATGCTGCTACAGGAAAGTGTATTCAGATATCCAACAAGAATCAATTTGCTATGGCATTACTCTGCTATATCAGTAGAAGGAAAAGTATCTTGAATACTGTTACTTTGGAAACCAAAAGATTGAGTTGTGAAAGCAAGATTGAGACAACAGGCAGTCTTTGAAACACGTATCTCCATGGCTGCTACATGAGAAAGAAGAAGCTTAAACACTGAACAGAATCTGACAACCAAGGGTGATCACTGTGAAGAGCAGTTACTATGTACCTAATTATTCTCATTTACACACCAAATATGACTTATTTGTTCTCTATTAAAAGGCAATAAATAGCTACACTTTTATTATTATGTATTAGCTTATATACTGGCTTTGGCACACTCCCTTCCTTTTAATATTAGACTGTCATTCCTTTAAGAAGGTTGTAGGCCTGCTTCTAGCAGTCCTTCAATCTCTTCAACCTCTCTGCAGACTCCCGCCCCCATCTACCCTTTCTGTTTTGCTACTATTGTTGAAATTATACTTAAAGTAAGAAAATTTTTGCTCAGACTTCCTAAGAAGTTTACTAGCTCCAACTTACTAGACTAGAAACTAGTCTAGACTAGACTAGAAACTAGTAAACGAGACTAGACTAGAAACTAGTCTACTAGTTTCAGGCAAGCCTGAAACTAAGATGTAGAACATTTTTCTATGAAAAGAAAAAGTTGAATGCCTGGGTGGCTCAGTTGGTTAAGCGGCTTTGCCTTTGGCTCAGGTCATGATCTCAGGGTCCTGGGATCCACTCAGTGGGGAGTCTGCTTATCCCTCTCCCGCTGCCTCTTCCCCCGCTCATGCTCTCTCTCTCTCAAATAAATAAATAAACTATTTTTAAAAAGAAAAGAAAAGAAAAAGTTGTGCAAATAGTAGTCACTGAAAATCATTGGCAGTGGTGTGACTTTAAGAGCACTTGAAAACAAACTTCCATTTGTGACTTGCCACAAGATGAAGAGCAGTAGTGCCCTGGAAAATTGCACTTGTTGCTTATGAAAATAAGCAATATAATACAATACAATATCTGAAAGTGAAAACATAGCAATGGAATAAATCTCAGATAAGAATGGTAAACCATTAACTTCAAATTGCTCAAAATGAAGATGGAGTTAAAATTGACAGAGTATTTTTTCAAATCCCAATACAAAAAAATGAACTGTAGAAGTAGGCATTTTGTGATTTTCAGGTTCTTTTTTTTAATAAATTCTCTTAACTTAGTTCATAACTGCATGCAGCAACAGTTTAGAATATACATTTCCAAGTCATTCACCTTCTTAAAACAACAATAAAAAAAACAAAAAACCCAAAATGAAAGAAAAACTTTTATATCCCACAAATGCCTGTTCTGGTAACATAGGAACAGGTTAGACTTTTACTAATTATATTTTAAAAATGTTCAATTGCTAAAACTAAAAATATAGTTCTATTTGCATAACTATATTACCTTTTCTTCAGATAGTTAAGATGATACTGAACTCGTTCATTTTCTCTAATATTGTTACTCAGAATTGCTCTAGAAAAGAAAAAAGAAGATGGAATAAATATTAGTTTGAAACACAATTAATATAACGCATTTACTTTTTTATTGGGAAAGCCTCTGGGATTTTGTCATTATGTATAATACTTGTGGGTTCCAGGTAGACATTCTTTAGGTTATGTCAAGGAAGCATCCTTACATTCCTGTTCTTTAAAGAGTTTTATATTTTGTGTTTTGTTCTTAAATAAGGAATTGGTATTGAATTCAGCAAAATGGTTTAGAACAGATACTAAAATATCGTATTATGTTTTCCTAACTTAATCTGTTATGTCGTTTTGACAGCTTTCCTAAAGTAATCTTTAGGTTCCCAAACTAAATTCTATTTGTTTATTGTTAATTATTCTTTAGATATACATTTGGATCCTATTTCTAGTTTAGGAATTTTACATCTATATTATAAGTGAAAGAGGTTTAACAGTTTTCAGGTTGTGTGTTTGTATGTGCATTCTATTTCTTTGGGATTTAATATCAGGATTATAATTTTATAGAATGAAAATAGTTTGCCACTGTTTTTTTTGTTTCCTATATTTATTGAAATACGATTTTAAATAAAGGTACAATCAGTTTTTCTTATTACATTCTATTATTGTAATTAATTTAGATGAGCTCAGTTTCTTGATGGCAGAATCCTGTCTTATTTTCTTTGTATCCCCACCATGGTAGCTTCCACATAAAGTGTCAATTGAAACTCAACTTCTTCTTAAAGTATCCCTAGTGATAGAACAAGTTTAAAGTTTATAGATAGCAGGTCATGCCACATCGACTTCATTTTTCTTTCACTGATGGAATTCTAAGCTTCTGAAGTTAACAGACTTCCTGCTTAAGGCTAACAGCATCAAAAGACATTACATATATATTCTTCTGAAAAACACCCTATCACCATAAAATAAATAATGACATTTAAAAGGAAATGTTTCTAAGGAAATATGTTTCTATTGGAAATATATAAGTAGAAATCAAGGGCAAAATGGAAAAATTTCATACTTACATTATTACGGAGTCCATCATAGTTTGCAAATGCTCTCTTCTACTCTCTGAAAGAGGATGCCAGGTTTTTCTCTTCTTGGATGCTATCTTAATCTGTTTTAGATTAGTATGCTCTGTCTGTCCTGTTACTGGTGAAAGAAGAGACTCTGGTCAATCTTGAAGTTTTATGCTTTTACTTAAAAAGCGATTCAAGTCTAATAGAAGTATGAGAACCAAAATATTATAAAACTGTATAAACTGTTTAATTTCCTTTTTGTGCACAGACATAATATGCCAGGTGTTGAATAAGATTATGCTGTCTACTATTATGTTAACTAAAATACTATTAGCTGATACTGTAGATACAAACTCAAGGCAATTCTAAATGAAGAAGCAGGCTACAATTATTTGGATTCAATATAAAAGTATGGTTCCCAAATTAAAGAACTTCATTGAGAAGACTAGAAAGCGATTTCTACCAAATGTTGAATCGCAATTGGAACAAAATATTCAGTGTCTACTTGGGTATTGGTATTGTTTTACTTATAAGGGACAAACAAAGGAGATACACTATTGGCTCATATGAAGATTAGTTTTGGAGAGAAGGGAGACTAAATAATTATAATTACAGGTATGCAAAGCATTACAAAAGGAAAAGTGCACTGTGGAAGTATAAAACCAGGGGACCTAGCGTGGTCGTGGCAAGGAGAGAGAGGGAATTATTAGATGAAGTGATGCCTAAGGAAAGATGACCACTCCAAACTAATTTACTGCAAACCAAATCAGACAGTAACCCCAAACTAATCTATGCAATGGTGGTAGGACAGAAGCTTATCTGTTTTAAGGAGAAATCAGTAGGTGTGTCTATAAATCATAGATCAGTAATAATTCAGATTGTGGGACACTTTGATTATCTCTAGTTCTATCAATTTAGAACCTTATACAATATTTTGCTAGAGGCAGTAAGTAAAATTTCTGTTGACCAAAATTACTGACTACCTAGTACTACTTATTCTTGCAAAAATGAGAATGCAGCTGTTTATTACTATTTTTTGCTTTTTTTAAAAAAAGATTTATTTATTTGAGAGAGAGAGAACACGCGTGGGGTGGGGAGGGAAGGGGAGAGGGAGAGAGAAGAGAGTCCCAAGTACACTCCTCACTGAGCTCAAAGCTTGACATGGGGCTTGATCTCACAACCTTGAGATCATGACCTGAGCTGAAACCAAGAGTCAGACTTTCAACTGACTACACCACTCAGGAGCCCCTACTATCTTTTGCTTTTGTACAACTCATAAACAAGATGCTGAGAATTTTTTCATGAATACAGACAGCTTGAGACAGACAAACTAAATAAGATATAGAAAATAAATACCTTCAGAAGGCAGATGCTTTGGATTTTTATTTTTTGCTGTGTTTCTAACCTGGAGAGAAAAACACATGCACACATAATTAAACATCAGATAAAAAGACACTGCTTTTACAATATATTTGTCATGTATGTTGAAGAGTATTCTTATATCTTCTGGCTAGGCAGAAAAAGTACATTGCCACTTCTGTAGAGAAAGGGTGTGTATTTATCACAGGCAGAGGATATATTAAAGCAATTCCTGGACAATGGTGATAATGTATAATAGAATTCCATATAGTGTCAAATAATTTTTTTTTAACATTTATTTTTATTTATTTTAGAGAGAGTAAGAGAGAGAGTTCGCAAATGGGGGTGGGGCAGAGAGAATCTTTCAAGCAGACCCCCCGCTGAGTGCAGAGCCCTACTCAGGTCTCGATCCCATTACCCAGGAGATCATGACTTGAGTCAAACCGAAGAGTGGAATGCTTAACCGACTAAGCCACCCAGGCACCCAGTGTCAAAGAATATATTAAAGAAATCATTAGTCATTTTGCCTATGAAACAGTGTTACATACTCTACCTGCAAAAGACATAGGCATTGCCTAATATAGGATAAATCAAAACAAAATTTTTTATATTTTAAATATTCTTTTGTAAGAGAGGGGAAAAATTATTGTAGAAAGAAGCTAATTCCTCCCAAGGTAATTTTTCTCTGTTAATAAAAATCTCTTCCACCAACTAACAGATTTTAAGCAAAGTGTACACACTTTAGTCCTAGTCTTCACATTCAAACACCTTAGCATGCCTCATCACCCCCGCCTCAACAAAGAATTCTCCAATCAGTATCTTTAGAAATTGAAATAAACAATTTTCATCGAGAATTTTTACAAATTATGTTGCAACAGCTCCCACATAATGATACGAATTATTATAATTTGTATTCAAACTGACCTTTAGTCTTCACATACGCCTTTACATAGAACAAATGACATTTTTAATCAAAAAGTTCTGAATGATAAACTCGATATTTTCATTACCTTTTTCCCTGGTAACTCCACTTCCTCATCATCAATTTTTCTTTTTGGGTTTCTTTTTAACTGTTGAGACCTTTTCTTGGATGCACTTGCTTTGTTAGACATCTTGATCTAAACAGAACAATGATAACGGTGCTTCAAAAAATCTGTGAAGATAAAAAGGAGACAAAAATAAGCTTAAGCTTGCAGAATATTTTGTTTAAAAGAACTAGCTATAGGGACGCCTCGGTGGCTCAGCCCATTAAGCAGCTGCCTTCAGCTCAGGTCACAATCCTAGGGTCCTGGGATCAAGTCCTGCATCAGGCTCCTTGCTCGATGGGGAACCTGCTTCTTCCTCTGTCTGCCACTCCCCCTGCTTGTGCTCTCTCTCTGATTTAAAAAAAAAAAAAAAAAAGAACTACCCATAAATGTTCCAAATTTGCTTTAAAAAGCATAACGAAAGTTTTGGGATAGCAATGTTTTTAGCGCATTTAAACATATTTTAAAACAAATAACATTGATTATTAAAGTAAGTGTATCAAATTCAGTTTCATTCCTAGAAATTTCTTCCATTTTTATGGTTTTAAAAAAATCACAAAAAGTGCTTTTGCATCTCTTACTTTATACTCCCCCATATAATAACATTATCTCCATGTTTAGACCCAAGAAAATGGAAATATAAAGTGTTAAATTGTTTTACTCTCATCACAGATAATATTAATTTGAAGAGTAATACTCAGGTCTTCTTATTTTAAGCCTAATGGATTTCTCATTTGACTTATGCCAAAGATGAAAGGAGATATTCTTTAGGATCCATACTATGAATCTATGCTGTGGAAATTCAAGTGGAAAAGTCACTCATAAGGATTTAAGCTACAACTCTGCCTGGGCTATTTGCATTTTAAAAAAGCACAGAAGTTTACTGATTATTTTGTTCTTCCACAAATTACAAAACAGGCACAGGAGTGTGGATGATGTCAATGACAAAATTTAGAACGACTCCTTTTCCCTATCTAATAGTCCTTTATCAACAAACTCATTACTGATAGAAGGAACAGAGGAATAGGATGTTTATTCTTGCATTAGACCATAAGGAGTAGATCGCTTAGAAGTTAGGTACAGTATACATGGAGGGGTGTGTGTGTGTGTGTGTATGTACGGCATACCTCGGAGATGTTGCAGGTTCCGTTATAGATGACAGCAATAAAGAGAATATTGCAATAAATACTCAAATGAAATTTCTGGTTTTACTTGCATATAAAGGTTATGTTTACATTATACTGTAGTCTATTAACTGTGCAATAGTATTATGTCTAAAAAACAATGTACATACCTTAATTAAAACAGCTTTATGGCTGAAAAATGCTAACTATCATCTGAGCTTTCAGCAAGTCAATCACTGATTACAGATCACCATAACAAATATAACAATAATACAAGAGTTTGAAATCTTGCAAGAATTCCCAAAATGTAACAGACAGAAAGTAAGCAAATGCTGTTGAAAAAATGGAGCCCAAAGACTTGCTGATGCAGGATTGCCAAAAACCTTCAATTTGTAAAAAAACATGGTATATATGAAGCGTGATAAAATGAGGTACGCCTGTATACACACATATACATACAATGTGGTGTATACATTATATATATATATATGTTTTCTAGGCATATATAGCTAGAGGCATACCAGTCACCATTCCTTTTCTAAAAATTCAGAGTTAATTAGATCAATAGTTTATATATGCAGATTAAGAGACAATAAAGGAGATACTTTGGATAAATCTATCTCTCCAAATTTTAAAAGGTGAAGTTTCAATCTTTTTTTTTCAGTAAGATTAACAAAAATAGTGGAAAATAATTGAAAGATCACAAACTACACTTGGGGACTACATGTAAGATCAGTTACAAAAAGCCCTGGTAAATTATACTTTACCCTGCTCTTAAACAACGTGGGGTACTTTACATCCAGTCTGTGTAATATTCCTGCAATGCCTAATTCTCTCAATGTGATATCCATGCCCTTATCCTTCCCTGACTTAAAAACCAATCCACATGACAGTTTCATTTGTGGGCCTCTCCTGGAAAGGCTACCATACATATAGCAGTACAGGTTGTTCAGTGAAGAGGGTGAGGGAGAAGTAAGGGCTGAAATTTAGTCCTCACTCCATTTGATAGATTAAAAGATGATGAAAATTCCTTTTTACTCCTGTTATTGAGAGATGGAGTCTATGTCCATTTATCTTAAATCTTGGCAGACTCTGTAGCTGTCTGAGCCGTAGAATACAGTGGAAATGATTCTGTACCAGTTTACTGGCCTAAACATGAAGAGACCGGGAGCTGTAACATCCTCACGTTTGGAATATTTGCTCTTGGAACCCAGCTACCATGCTATGAGGAAGACCAACGTGGAGAAGAACTGAAAGCCCCAGGCAAAAGCCGCAGCTGAACTCCCAACCAATAGCCAGTACCAACTTGCCAGCCTGGTACATGTACCTGAGCCAGTATGCTGCAGCTGACCCTGTATGGAAAAGACAGGAGCCAGCCCTACCAAGTTGTTTCTGATCCCAAATTCTAGAACAAAATAAATGATCTTTTTTATTAAAAAATTTAAAAATCCTTCCCCAATACCTACCACACAATATCCAACTCTTTACCATGCCATTTACAGTTCTTAACAATCTAGCTCTGCCTAGCTTTCCATACTTCTCTCCCACTATTCCTTATAAAACTCTCTCTCTCTAGCTAGATTTGGTGATTTCTCGAACACACTTTGAGTAATGCATACATTATGCCCTCTACCTGAGCTACTCTCTTCTCCTGCCTCTGCCCACCCTCCCAGAGCATGAGCCGCCTGCTCTCCATGTCTCCTAACCACTCCACTCCACTCTGAAAGTCTGTGGTGCTTCTGGTGTCTAACTCTCAGCTGGCACTTATTTATAGTTTCGCTCTATTAATCAGTTTTTCTTGATATTCTTTATTCAATAACATGTAATTTAAGTGCTGCTCCAAATTTGACTCACAAACTACTATAGTCCTTTCAAAAATAGGAACAGACAGTATTTATTTAGAAACTTTTATCATACTTTGGCAATAATTTTATGTATGTGGAATCTGATTATAAAATAATTGGCTTTGTTTTTTCTTTTTAAATGTCATTTTCCCACTAATCTGTCAAAAAAACAACAACAACAAAAACTTCACCACTTCCTTTTTTAGAGATGTTTTAGGTTCACAGCACAATTAAGCAGCAAGTATATAGAGTTCCTGTACCCCCTCACTACTCCAGCTTTCTCCACTACAAACATCCTATACCAGGGTGGTACATTTGCTATAATTCATGAATTTCCACTGACATATCCTATCACCCAAAGTCTATAGTTTACAGTAGGGTTCATTCTTGGTGTTATATACTCTATGGGTTTGACTAGCAATTAATTTTTGTTCTCATTCTATGGACTATGAGAAACAAACTGAGGGCTACAGAGGGGAGGGGGGTGGGGGAATGGGATAGGCCGGTGATGGGTAGTAAGGAGGGCACATATTGCATGGTGCACTGGGTGTTATACACAACTAATGAATCATGGAGCCTTACATCGAAAACCGGGGATATACTGTATGGTGACTAACATAATATAATAAAAAATCATTATAAAAAAAATTTTTTTTTGTTCTCATTGTACAAAAGAATCAGTTGTGGCTGATTAAAAATTAAAAAAAAAAAGTTGGTCCTTTATTACCAGCAATACGAGATGCACCATTTTCGGTGCAATAAACTACTTGAGGCAATAAACCATAGCGCAAAAAGTTTCTAAAACTTGGTACAATCAACATTTTGGATGGGATAACTGTTTGTTGTGGGGGCTATCCCATGAACCGTAAGATGTTTAGCAGCAGTTCTGGTTTCTAGTTGCCAGAATCCTCCCTTCCCCAAGGTGTGACAACCACAACTGTCCCCAGACATTATTAAATGTCTCCTGGTATGAAGGCACCTCAGATGGAGAACCACCGCCAAGAGCAAGTCCTGGATAAAGGTAAATGGCCTGGTTCCAAATCCTGGCTCTTCCATTTAACTAGCTGTATAACCTCAGGCAAGTAAATTTGTTCAATTTCCCCACTGGTAAAATGGGTTAAAGCTAAACGCACCAACAATAAAGGCTTTTGTGAAGCTAAAATTTTGTACAGAGTACGTAAAGTGCCTAGAACAATACTTGGAATATAGTAATAATTCAATAAATAAAAATCATAATTTTCTATCACTACTGGGCCAGTTGTAAAGGAACTAGAATAGAAATTTTAATGTTAATGTAAAAGGAAAAGAAATTTTGCCCTGCTTTAGATCCACAGAAAACCACAGCCCAGTGACAGTGGGTAGAGACAGATATGAACAATTACTCTATAAAACTGTATACCCTGTGACACAAGTTATAAAAGACAAATGAGTGAATGACTATCTCGAATTGATGTGTATGCCTGTGTATGTGGGGGAGGGGGGATGATATACGGTATTCAGAAAAAAAAAAAGTAACATGGGAATTACATTTTGAAATATTTAGCCAGAAGGACCAGGAATGACATATTTGAGAGAAAGCAGCAAAAGCCTGACGGCAGAACAGATGAAAAGAAACTGATCCGTTCTGGCACAGGGAAAATTCAGCGAGACTTGAACGTGTATGGGAGTAATGGACAGAAACAAGACTGGAACGGTAGTTTGCGGCCAGACTATATACTACAGCAAAGAATTTACTCCTTACTCTGTAGGAAACAGGGAGGCATCCTAAGTTGTCTTATTTTTCTTACCGGTTTGCTGAAACTCGTGGAAACCAAGTTTCTCAACCTAGGCCTCAAGAGAAGCACACAGGGCAAGCACCAAGTCTGGCAAAACACAACGCAATGTTTACCTCCTGGCAATGGCCTCGGGATAGCGACGCAGCCGACCGCAGTTACGTCAATGCCCAAAGACACTAATCTCTAAAGCTGCCCTTCGCCCCATTACGGGCTGCGGGAGATTAAGGAAAAAGAACGAGGCTGAAGATGAATTGGGGAAAGGGGCGAAGAACCGAGGAACCAGGTAGGGCTTCACTACCTCCTCGCGAATCAAATACTTCAATCCTTGGCCCCGAAGGGCAGATATGGAAAACCCACTGGAAAATCACCTCACGTTCCTGAGATACAAGCCGCGGAGTCTGCCACAATCGCCTGGTCACAAAACTCATGCCGCAAGCTGAACCCACCAGCGGTTTAAAAGCTTTCACTACTCACAGAAGACGCCTCTTCAATGTCCAGGGAGCCACTGCCAGAGCAATTCGCGCCCAAACCTTTGAAAGCAGAGGAGTCCCGGAAGCGGGCGTGTAGAAACCGGAAACGCCTGTAGGGAGAGGCGGGCATCTTGGTACAGCCCTAACGTCATCAGAAGCGCGCCCACGGGAGCGCGATGACATTGGCTGCAAGGAGGGCGGTGTCGGCCTACGCCCCCTGACTCCTGCAGCTGGCTTTTGCGCAAGCTCAGTGAGGGACTCGGCTGTGAACCTCTGGCTTGCAGGGCTTGGGCCTCCGAGGTCCAGCCGCCCTCTCTCACAGCCGAGGTCCGAGACAGGCCGGCCAGTGAGTAGTAAGACTGTGCATCTCGGGATACGTCAGCTTTTCAACTCCCTCCATTCTTCTGGCTCCTCTCTCCCCACTTACCCCTGTCCTCTGAGCCTGTCTTTTTTCTCTTCCCAGCTTCCTTATTTCCGTTCCCACTGTGACGGCATCCTGCTCTCCTCTACCATGTCCTTGGGTTTAGATTCTCGACAGACCTCTCCCTTTCAGCATGGTGTGTAGGGATTAGGAGGTACTGCTGAAGAAGGTGCTTGTTCGCCCCAGAGGCCATGTCGCCATCTTCCCTCGCCACCCCAACACTCCGAGGTTCCGCTAGACAGAGGGCGCTTGCAAGATTACACAGGAGTGCTCTGGCTCCACTGCTGCCTCCGCTCTTGGCTGCGGCTCTTGTTACTGTGAGATATTTTTGTAAGAGGTGGCAGGACTGAAGGTGACTTTCTGTATACAGGTGAAAGTAAAAGGGTGACAGGTAAAATAGGAAAGACAGGTCTAAATTGACATAAAGCTGTAAATTACTAACTTGTTCTGTTTTATCTTGAAAGAGAGCAAGATGTTGTCATCTCTAACCCAAATTGGCTGAATATTGGAGGTGGCTAGCCTTTCCTGCATTATTAATGTGAAACCACATTACTTGAAGAGTTATTTGATTCAGAACTATAGGTATTTTACCCATATTTTGGGGGCTATGCGGGTGGGCTTCATCATTACTCTTTAACACATTCTAATCGTCAGTAACTTATATTTGTTTTGCATTTTGCTTCTTTGGATGCTTGAAGCATATTCACAGATCTGAGAAAATTCAGAGGTTTGCCATGTGATTTTCCCGAAGTCACCTAATAGAGGGCTCTTTCCAGGTTTGGGGAACCGGTATTTTATGTATATGAGTGTGTTTTGTCCTGTGTACAAATCTAGCCTCAGGCAGTTTTCAAGTTACCTTTTATATCATTACTACTGTGATGGTTCAGTCATAAATTAATTATTTTTCTCACCTACTTTTTAAGCTAGTACTTGTAGTTTATGCTTGCAAGAAGATGGATGGCAAGGGCCCTATGGATATGATAGAATAAAAATCACAGTAGCTTTAAAAAAATAATGGGAATTGCTTTGTTGTGTTTCTGTTTAGAGTTTGTTCTATGTACTTTTTACCCAGTTGAACATTTTGCATTTACAATATTTTATCCTGATTCTTTCACTGAATACTTTTTTGAGCCTATTTCCTTTTTAAAGAAACTATGCGTAACATTTTAAATTTGACTTATGCGTAATATATTTACAGATAAGTGCACATATCACAATTGCACAGTTTGACGAATTTCCACAAACTGAGTACATCTTCATAATTAGCATTTGGATCAAGACCATCACCCCAAAGCTCCTCTCCTTTTCTGTACCAGCCACCATAAGTAACCACTCTTCTGACTTCTGACATTAAAGATTATTATTATTTTTTTAAGATTTTATTTATTTATTTATTTGACAGAGAGTGACAGCTAGTGAGAGAGGGAACACAAGCAGGGGGAGTGGGAGAGGAAGAAGCAGGCGCCTAGCAGAGGAGCCTGATGTGGGGCTCGATCCCAGAACGCTGGGATCACGCCCTCAGCCAAAGGCAGATGCTTAATGACTGAGCCACCCAGGCACCCCTAAAGATTAGTTTTGTCTGTTTCCTAAATATATTTTAATAGCTCCGTGAAATTCTATCACTTGTATATACTATTCACTTGTTCCTACATTGTTAGACATTGAAGATGTTTCTAAATTTTCTTTATTACAAGTAAAACTTAGGAAACATGTATTTTTATGTAGTAACTTTCCCAGGAGTGTTGTTCCTCAGTGGAGTGGCATAATCCGTTCTGACACTTTTTATTTGTACTACCAGTTTGCTTTCCAAAGTAGTAAAGGCAGTTAGTATTCCCACCAGTAGTTTATGACTTTTGTTTCACAATCCACTAACAAGTGGATTATTTTTCTTTAAGCTTCTTTAAATTGGTAAGTAAGAGATGGTATGGAAAATACAATTTTAAGCTCACTTTACTTGTTGCTTTATATATTAGATGGCATGATGAATATATAATAAAATTTTGCATCTCAAAATCTTTTAAAATACTAGGCTCTATATGTTGAGGCTTTATGACTCTGATGTATATTTAGTAATTCAGATGAAGAGTGGAATTTTAAGCTTCTTTATTTCCTTTATTTCTCTGGATCTTAATTTCTAAATATGTAAAATGATGAAATCAGACTGCACTAGTTATCGGGAATATGCACCTCTAATGTTGGATCAGTTTATAAACTAGCAGAGAAATATATATATATATATATATATATATATATATATGTATATATAAAAATTTTATATACTTGTATTTGTATAAATATAAACTACGTCTTAAATATATTTTATATAAACATAAAAAATTGTGTTCTAATATATTGTAGTGTGGGAGATGACATATGTGTAAACAGAGAAACAGTGCTGTGGTATGGATTACTGAAGAGCTCATTTAGCCCAGCTTGTGAGTTCAGGGAGAGGCTGTGAGTATATTGTTTAAAGGCAAGGACTCTCAAACCTAGTGCTGCCTATGGTTTAAATGCTTGCTCTTCTGTGCCTCAGTTTCCTCAGCTGTAAAGTGGGGATAATATTAGTACTTGTCTTGGTGGTGTTGTGTGGATTAAAATTGCTACTCTGTGTAAAGTCCTTACAGCAGTGCCTGGCACGTAGAAAGCCCTGTGTATTGGAGATGATGCCTTAGCTACATTAGCCAAAGAAGAACATTCTAAGTAGATGAGCAAGAGCAAGTCACAGAACTTTGATATATGCAGGGAGCTGTAGGTTATCCAGTATTTCTAGACCAAAATGTGTAGAGGACAAAAGCAGTGATGAGTCTGAGAGATGCAGAGATCAGGTCATAGAGGCTTTGAATGCCTATTTGTCTTGTTCACCACTTTTTTCTCCAGCACCCAACACAATGCCTGTCATAAAATAGGTGTAAAAATATTTTCAATGAAAAAATTAGGAGGCTGTATTTTATCCTCTACATAATGCAGAACCTTTGAAAAATCTTAAGTGAAGTGTGACGTGATCATATTTGCATTGGCGTCAGTGTGTAGCATGGATTAGAGGACCTAAGGCTGGCCAGTAAAACTAGCTAAAAAGTATTGAGGAAGAAGACTAGAACAGTGATAGTGGTTGTGGAGAAGAGGGGCCGAAGTTATAAAATATCAGGTATAGGAACCAGAAAAGGAGAAGAGATGAAATAATACTAAAATACTGCTTTTGTTCCCTTTTCACCAATAGTTCCCATTTTGCCTTTTGTAAATACATATATACTCTGCTTCTTTTTCTAGGCCAGTTCTAGTTCCTTTTGAGTGTTTTTCATGCTCCATCATGTTGAGGGCTAAGACTCGGCTTCTTTTGCTTTCACCACACCACCTGAAGCAGCTCAAAGAGTCACCAGGATCCAGGCTTATACGGCGGCGACTTCTGCATCAGCGACAACCCCTTCACCCAGAATGGGCTGCCCTGGCTAAAAAGCAGTTGAAAGGCAAAAACCCAGAAGACTTAATATGGCACACTCCAGAAGGGATCTCCATAAAGCCTTTATATTCTAGCAGGGATACCAAGGACTTCCCTGAAGAACTTCCAGGAGTGAAGCCATTCACACGTGGACCATATCCCACCATGTACACCTTTAGGCCCTGGACCATCCGCCAGTATGCTGGTTTTAGTACTGTGGAAGAAAGCAATAAGTTCTATAAAGACAATATTAAGGGTGAGATTTTAATTCAACACATAATATTTATAATCAAACATACATTTCCTGTTCTTGACTTCTTTTGAAGGGAGACTGGTTAATCTCTATAAAGAGACTGGTTAATCTCTGTAAAGATGTACTTTATAATTTGGTAGTCAAGGCTATGCTCTGAAAAAGAATGTTTTTTCAACTTCAGTGGTCAAAAGGATGGGTGAGCCACATTAAGGTGCTAAATTCTTGAATGCCAACAATTAACATGTAGGTTATGGGGGCATCTGGGTGGTGCAGTCAGTTGAGCATCAGACTCTTGGTTTTGTCTCAGTTCGTGATCTCAGGGTCTTGAGATCAAGCCCTGTGTCGGTCTCTGCACTCAGTGTAGAGTCTACTTAAAAAAGACTCTCTCTCTCTCTCCCTCTGCGCCTCCCCCACTCAAATAAATAAATAAATTCTAAAAAAACACATGCATATTATGTAAAAGGAATTAGGTGAAGTTGTGTGATAACAACAGACCTTGGCTTTTTCTTTGAGAAGCTTTATCAAGCTAGGAATTGAAGGGGAAAACGGTTTAAAAGATGCCCAAATAAACTAATAAAAAAATGATAATGTACAAATATATTTAGTGCAGTCTGGCATTTGTGTCTTTGAAAATTATATTAAGTACTATTTCTTCTGTCTGGTTTGTATTAAAATCATATTGTTTGAATGCTAAATTTGAGGATTTGTAAATTTATATTGCTCATCGAGTATTGATCTTATATTTAGTCTAGACTATTTTAGTTTTTTGCCTGTCAGTTTCCCAGAATATTTGAATAGCAGGACACCTTGTTATGACCATATTAAATATAAAAACAAAAATAAGCATGCAGATATTAAGTTATGTAAACTATTTGTAAATAGCCAAATCTTTACATGAATCTTAAAAAATATTTCTACCTGAAATTGTTAAGATAAGGGCAAAATAGGTGAAGGGGATTAAGAGGTACAAACTTTCAGTTATTAAAAAATGCTAGGATAAAAAAAGTCCTCAGACATGAGATAAGTCAGATGTTTTATTCTTTCTGTTCTGCAACTCACTTTATGCATTTTACCACATGGGAAACAGCTTAGGAAATGAAGTATCTTTATTTAATTTTTTTGACATGTGTGAGCATAAAAATGTCTGTTATAAAAGTATGCAATGATGAGATAAATCAACACTTTTAGTAGTGTTAATGTATCAGTTTACTTTGATGCCAGACTCCTTAATCCTAATTGTTTTTCTTTATGTATTTAGCTGGTCAGCAGGGATTATCAGTTGCCTTTGATCTGGCAACACATCGTGGATATGATTCAGACAACCCTCGAGTTCGTGGTGATGTTGGAATGGCTGGAGTTGCTATTGACACTGTGGAAGATACCAAAATTCTTTTTGATGGAATTCCTTTAGAAAAAATGTCAGTTTCCATGACCATGAATGGAGCAGTTATTCCAGTTCTTGCAGCTTTTATAGTAACTGGAGAAGAACAAGGTGTACCTAAAGAGAAACTTACTGGTACAATCCAGAATGATATATTAAAGGAGTTTATGGTCAGAAATACTTACATTTTTCCTCCAGAACCATCCATGAGAATTATTGCTGACATCTTCCAATATACAGCACAGGTATTTTCTGCTTTACTTCTTTGGATGTAAGAATTGTTATAAAATATCATAACCTAATTTGAATTTGATAAGTGAGTCTGAATAATAGTTTTAGTATAAAGTCAGAGTATGGGTTTTATGTGTATGTGTGTTAGTTTGTATTTTTTTGCTTTTAATGTACTCATTTTATACTCTTGTTATCTATAAGAATCTGGGCATTAGACATTTACTGTATTTTCTTTATTAAAATTTTTATCTTCTAGTAATTGTTAGAATCAAGGAGGTCTCATAATTTATACTTTTTTCTTTCTTTCCAGAGTTCATATTAAGTTTTGAAGTATACAGTGGTGTCAGATATTTGGGGATCAAAATATCAGCTTAATAAGATATCACTTGTATCTGCATCTACAGTGAGGTCCCTGGTATTTCACCCCTGAATTAGGTTCATCTTCCTCATCAGAGTGGTGGGAAAAGAAGGATCTTATAGTGTTCCTATGTTAGTAGCAGTCCCTCCACAGAGAAACATGAAACTTCATCTTCCTATGAGTAATTAATATGTATTTTCCCCCATCACTCACACTTTGCTCTTTGCTGGCAATGCTCTCCTTCTCTTAACCTGCCTTAAAGTTAGACTATGTTATTTCATGGTAAAGGGCCAATCTCTCCTCCACCATGAAATCTTTTTTTTTTTAATCTCTTTTACTTCTTACAATTGCTGTTGTCTCAGAACTCTTGCAAGCATTGCTTACTCTCCTCATTGATATTCAGCCTTTACACTTGGCAATTTACTTTCTTCTCATAGATCCCATTCGCCTATGTGAACTGTATTGTACAGAATTGTAAATTTTTATCCCCCTTTTCAATTTCAAGAACATATGCACATGATTACATTTAGCAGCATACACAAATAGCAGTAGCTTAAACTAAATAGGAGTCGATTGTCTTTCATCTGAAAGAAGTTGAAAAGTAGGCTGTCAAGAGCTTGGTTGTATGGTAGCTCCGTAGTCATTAGGGTTCCAGTCTCCTGTAATCTTGCTTGTCCTCTATTGTTACTATGCCAGCTTTTGGTTGAGGAAGTGGATGGGCTAGATGTATTTATTGGAGGGGGGATAGACCCAGCTTCTCTGATTTAAGGTAAATTTCCAGAAGGAAGAAACCCTAATCCCACTTGTATTTCAGTGGACACTCATAGTAGTGAGAGAAGATTGGAAATATAGTCCTTGTACAGTGGCAGTCTGCATTTATGGTTCAGGTATTAAAGGAGGAGAGTGGAGAATTGAGTAGCAATTTGTACAGTTTGTGATGTTACGTACTTGGGTATTTCACCTTTTTTTTTTTTTTTAGTTATAAAGTTTGATTGTAAAGATCAAGCAGTGGTTATTGGTCAAACCAATCCACATTAATAGCTTTGAAATGTGCAGACAATAGTTCTTAAATAAAGGTGACAAATACCAATCAGATTCTTATAACACTGTTCAGGATCTAAGTAAACGTGATTCTGGACATAATTCAATCCATAAGCCTAACTGAATGATAGTTATCATCAATAATTAAACGAAAGGCATAATTTTCCAAATCACTTTTAGTTTAACAGAATAAATTCTAGCTTTTTTAAAGTCTAAAGCTACAAAAAATTCAAAGCAATCTAACTATTTTTCTACCTGAGATCAAAACAAGTTTCTTTTTTCCTATGTAAATATAATTCTTGACATTGAGGTAAATCTGAATTCACGTAATATACTTTGTCAAACTTTTCCAAAAAATTTTAAGCCCTGCTTTAGAGAGAAATTCTCATGTTACACATACATATTTACATATTTTTTCTTCAAAGGCTAATGACAAATTTATGAGGTTAAAGGCACGTAATGGGACCATGATACTACCAATATGTGAAAATAAATAGTCATTCATTTATACAAAGTGCAATATGAAGTGGGATCACTGTCTATGTACATACACAAATCACCAAACGTTCAGAAACTAAGCCCACTTTGAGAAAAGTTATTCTGTTATTTTGGAGCAGAGGTTGCCAAGTTGTGATGTATAACAAAAATAGTGTGTATAAAAGCTCCAGGGCATTTCACCTTTTTGAAAGCTCCTAATGTCATCTTTAAGCTCAAAATTGCTTTGTATAATCCTTCACATAAGTGATAAAAGTGCTAGTTTCATATACTGATCTAATAATGTTATACTGACATACTTTGTAAACTGTCAACTTCTATATTTTTAAAAATATTTTAATTGTAGCAAAATATGCATAACAGAAAATCTACCATCTTCACTGTTCTGAAGTGTACAGGTCAGTGGCGTTAAGTACACTCACACTGGTGTGCAGCCGTCACCACCATCCGTCTCCAGAACTCTTTGCATCTTGCGGAAATGAAAATCTGTACCCGTTGAGTAATAACTTCCCATCCTCCTCTCCCTCCAGCTCCTGGAAACTATCTTTCCACTTCCTATCTCTGTGAATTTGACTACTTTAGCTACTTCGTATAAGGGGAATCATTCAATATTTGTCTTTCTGTGACTGGCTTATTTCACGTAGCACAGTGTCCTCAAGGTTCATCCATGTTGCAGGATGTGTCAGAATTAACCTTCTTTTTAAGGCTGAATATAATATTGCAATATTCCAGTATTTCTATTATTTTAAAAGAAATTCTGCTGTTAAATTCCTCTTTGTGAGAAACACCTGTTTGTTTTATTGCTTCTTATTTATAAACTCTACATATATTCAAGTAGTCTTTCAATTCCATGTAATTCAATCCCCTTGTTGTTTTTGCGATGGAACATTTTTCAAGCGCTTTTGGTTAATTATAAATAAAATATTCAAAAATGTAAATTACAGATTACAGAAAATACAGTAGCATATGTTAGCGACAACAAGTAACACTTTTTGAATGCTTACTGCATACTAGCATAATGCTAAGTGGTTTAGGTGTATCATTTCATTTAATCCTGCAACTCTGTGAGGAAGGCATAATTATTATCTCTATTTTATACTTTAGAAAACCAGGGAATAACAAGGGTGAGAAACTTGCCTAAAGTCATATGGCTAGTTAAGTGACACAGCTAGACTTTGAGCATTCTGACTCTAGAGCCCATGTTCTTAATTACCATATTGAGTTTCAATGATTTAGTTTTTATTATTTTATGTTGGGCCAACTCTTGGGAAGGATAATAATTTGGGGGCTTGGCAGAATATATGTGATATGTACCCTACCTAATAAAAAGTTTTAGGAGAATGGTGGAAATGCCATCTTCTTCTTTTTAATCTTTTTTTAAAAATTTTTAAAGTAATCCCTGTACCCAATGTGGGGCTCAAACTCACAACCCCAAGTTCAAGAGTCACATACTCCTTCCACTGAGCCAGCCAGGTGCCCCCTGAAATGCCATTCTCTTAGTGATTTTGGTAGAAAAAGCCTGACTGGGATATGCTTAGCATTAAATGTCATGCTAAGTGAAATAAATCAGTCAGAGAAAGACAATTGTATGATCTTGCTGATATGTGGAATTTAAGAAACAAAACAGAGGATCATAGGGGAAGAGGGAAAAAATAAAGCGACGAAATCAGAGGGAGACAAACCATAAGAAACTCTTAAGCATAGGAAACAAACTGAGGGTTGCTGGAAGGGAGAGGGGTAGGAGAATGGGGTAACTGGGGGATGTACATTAAGGAGGGTGTGTAATGTAATGAGCACTGGGTATTATATAAGACTGATGAATCACTGACCTACCTCTGAAACCAATAATACATTATATTTTAATCAAATTTAAATAAAAATAAATTTTAAAAAATGTCACAGTAAATCTAATTGAAATCTTTGATTTTTAAAAATTTTTTTATTATATTATGTTAGTCACCATACAGTACATCCCTAGTTTTTGATGTAAAGTTCGATGATTCATTAGTTGTGTATAACACCCAGTGCACCATGCAACACGTGCCCTCCTTACTACCCATCACCAGCCTATCCCATTCCCCCACCCCCCTCCCCTCTGAAGCCTTCAGTTTGTTTCTCAGAGTCCATAGTCTCTCATGCTTCATTCCCCCTTCTGATTACCCCCCCTTTCTTTATTCCTTTCTTCCCCTACCGATCTTCCTAGTTCTTATGTTGCATAGATGAGAGAAATCATATGATAATTGTCTTTTTCTGCTTGACTTATTTCACTTAGCATTATCTCCTCCAGTGCCGTCCATGTTGCAGCAGATGTTGAGAACTCGTTCTTTTTGATAGCTGAGTAATATTCCATTGTATAAATGGACCACAACTTCTTAATCCAGTCATCTGTTAAAGGGCATCTTGGACTATGGACTATGAGAAACAAACTGAGGGCCTCGGTGGGGGGGGGGGGGATTGGGATAGACCAGTGATGGGTAGTAAGGAGGGCACGTATTGCATGGTGCACTGGGTGTTATACACAACTAATGAATCATCGAGCCTTACATCAGAAACCGGGGATGTACTGTATGGTGACTAACATAATATAATAAAAAAATCATTTAAAAAAAAAAAAAGGGCATCTCGGTTCCTTCCACAATTTAGCTATTGTGGACAATGCTGCTATGAACATTGGGGTGCATATGGCCCTTCTCTTCACTACATCTGTATCTTTGGGGTAAATACCCAGTAGTTCAATGGCTGGGTCATAGGGTAGCTCAATTTTTAACTTTTTAAGGGACCTCCACACTGTTTTCCAGAGTGTATTCCCACCAGCAATGTAGAAGGGATCCCCTTTCTCCACATCCTCTCCAGCAATTGTTTCTTGCCTTGTCAATTGATTTTTAAGCCATGTATTTTATCCTGTTTTGTTTCAATATATAATACTAAGGATTGAATCATTTTCTCTCCCCCTAACCCCCACCATTTGCTTATTCATGTTCAGCAACTTCATTCAAATAAGGAAATTGATAACTAGTAAAACTTAAATTTATGTATCTTCAGCAGATTAGCCCAAAGTTATGAGATCTTAGGACCTTGTGAGGTCATAGTAACCGGTTTGGAATTAAAGATGTCTTATTCAGTTCTCAGACTAAAGGTTGCATTCCTAACTTTAACTAACTAATTTCAGAGTTTAAACTTTGATTCTAACGAATGGTTAGTGCAAATTTCTTTTCACTAGAAAAATAAAACAGGTGGTTCATTGAATCACCACTTAAATTGAGGAGTGAATTAAACGTAACAAAGTAAGCATTAAGTATTTTCAGTTAATATTAAAGACTACTTAGTATATCTGAGTTGAACATCATTTAAAAATAATAGTCTTTTAGAAAATGGGTTTAATATAGTCTTTTAAAATTTTTATTCACTGTTATATTTTTATTATTTTATGTAGCACATGCCAAAATTTAATTCAATTTCAATTAGTGGATACCATATGCAGGAAGCAGGGGCTGATGCCATTCTGGAACTGGCCTATACTATAGCAGATGGGTTGGAATATTGTAGAACTGGACTCCAAGCTGGTCTGACAATTGATGAATTTGCACCAAGGTGAGTATATTGACCTCAGAGATTGTCTCAATATTAGGAAAATTTTTAGGACCAATTTATGAGTATACAGTTGATCTATTGATAAAATAAATCTGTATAAGTGTCATACTAGATTCTCTTATGTTTTATTGGAGTAATAATGAGAGAATAACCCAATACTGTGTGTAATTGAAAATCAGAATTAAATTTGACTACTTCTTGGTAAATTAGAGGAATCTTGTTTCTAGCTATTCAGAAAACACAATTACCTGATATATTTTGACAATTAAAATGTAAACATCATATTCAGGTATATTAGCTTTTATTCTTTTAATTTTCCATTCTAGAAAGTAAGTCATTTATTTCATTTTTTTTCTGTTGCACTTAGATAATATAAATGTTTTGGAATGCACAGTGCTATTTAAAACATTTCTGTTTCAAAATAGCTTGTTAATAAAGTTGTATGAAAAATATGGAAAAGCTTGGGGTGCCTGGGTGGCACAGTCAGTTGAGCATCTAATTCTTGGTTTCGGCTTAGGTCGTGATCTCCAGGTCCTGAGATCCAGCCCTGCGTTGGGCTCGTGCTCAGCATGGAGTCAGCTTGAGATTCTCTCTCCCTTTCCCTCTGTCCCTCCCGCTCATTTTCTCTCTCTCTCCCAAACAAATAAATAAATCTTTAAAAAAATATGGAAAAGCTTAACTGAAGTTTATGAAGTGCTTAAATTTGGTGACCAAAAATTGGTCAGCTAAACAATTAATTACTAAATTTTGCTCTGGCTGAGTACCAGCTTATGTGCTGGGAAAAAAAATTGTGAAAAACATGACTTCTGTCCTCATATTGTTTATAGACTAGTGAATGCTCCTTTACACCAGAGGCTGTTATACATATACTACGACAACATTTCTCAAAGTGTGGTCCAAGGACTTTTCAGAGTCATTACCCTTCCTGGGGTCTTTCAGGTTAAATTGTTTTCATGATTGTATTAAGACTTTATCTGCCTTTTTCACCTCCATTCTTTTAAAAGTGTACAGTGTTGTTTTCCAGATACATGATGTTGCAACAGATTGAATGTAGAAGCAGACATTGATTCCAGCTGTTTTCCCTAAAACCACACATTGGATTTGCAAAAATGTAAAACAGTGACTGTTTTATTATAATTTTTTATTTTAGCAAAGTATAATTATTTTTCATAAAAATGTTATTTATGTTAAAATGTCATATGTTTGTTGTTTCTAAATGAATTAATATGTAAAGTATTGATAGATATTATCCAAGTAAAGATTTCTTGGGGTCTTTAGTAATTTTTAAGAATGAAAAGGTATCCTGAGACAAATATTTGAGAATAGCAGTGTTAAGAACTTCCAAAGGTATGTCAAGAATTTTTATTAGGTTTTAGTTTCTTTACTTAAGGCTCACCTTGTCTTATATAAAGAAACACAGCCTTTTTGCCTCTAGGCACAGGCAAGTAAACTAAATGTGTAACTCAGCTGCAGAATATAAATTTTGGGTTTGGGGGCAATTGGAGAAATATATGCCTACACCAAATATATAATTTTTCTTTCAAAACAAAACAAAAAACAGGAAAACTTTGTTGCTATCCAAAGAAAACAAGTTGGTGGTTTTATTCCCTTCATAGGTGACCCCTGACTTACATACCGGGTATTCTTAATATATTTTATTTTTGAATAGTGATTCATTCTTTATTTAAGGGCACATTCTTTATTATTTGGAACTTTTCTAAAAAAAAAAAAAAAAGACAAAAACAAAAAAACATTTGTAAAGTGAATACTTCCTACCTGAAGCAACAATCACAGCTCTTTCTTCTGTGTGCTTAAAACTGTACTTTTATCTGTTAGGTTTAAAGTTACTTAAGTATATATGCTTTGATTTTAATTCAAATTTAAGTGTTTGAAATTAAAATCTGGACACTATTTTCTTTATTGTGTGATACAGTTAGTTTTATTTTCCATTTTGTATTGTTAAGTATAATCAAATAATGGACTTAACATTACTATTTTAGGTTGTCTTTCTTCTGGGGAATTGGGATGAACTTTTATATGGAAATAGCAAAAATGAGAGCTGGGAGAAGACTCTGGGCTCACTTAATACAGAAAATGTTTCAGCCTAAAAACTCTAAATCTCTTCTTCTGAGAGCGCATTGTCAGACATCAGGATGGTCACTTACTGAGCAGGTATATGTATAATTTAAAGTGTAGGGGTTTAGTAAAGTTATATATTGTCTTACAAGCAACATAGCGCAAATGAAGTAGATTTAAGAACCAATCTGTTAATATTTGAAAATTATGATTATTCTGAAGCATAATGCACATTTATGTTTTTAACACATATTATAATAAATAAAACTGGCTCCCTCTAGTGGTTAACAATATAAAATCATATAAATCTGCTTACCTGTAGTGCTGTTTACCTTTTTAAAAGTAAAAAAAAAAAAAAAATGATGATGAGGAAGAAGTAAAAGCCATAATTTAGTTAATATTGTCTTAAATAATTTTAAGAGTTAAAATTCTTAACATAAAATTGCCTGATTCACATTTTGTGCATATATATTATTTATTTTAGCTATGTGTTTAAGTATGCATACAAATAGACCCATTTAAAGACTGTTATCATTTGAGTAATTTCATTCTATTAAAAAATAGTGTGATGATCTTTTTTTCATGATATTTTGATACATTAAAAATAATTTATAATTTTAAAGTTACATTGCTTTTGTATACTTAAAAGTGAATAAAAAAAGTCATATTAAATATGACTTCAGGTACTCATAAATGGAGAAATACAGTTTCAGGTTGGGAGAAACTTTAATAATCATTTTTGTCTTAACCTCCTCATTTTACAGCTAAGGAAGCTAAAGTTCAGAAAGGTCCAATGAATTGCCCAAATCACAATCAGGAACAGAATGAACCCCAAAATTTTTATCTCATAGTACATTGTTCATCTGTTTCATTGATCATTTATTAATAAATCATTTGTTGAGTGCCTGTTAAATCTGAAGCCTAACGTAGACGTTGGCAAAATAAGTATGCACGAGCCACTGCTTAATCATAGCATCTTTTATCAACTGTTGCCTTGTTTTGACTTTTTGCTTTTCACTAAATGTTTTAGGATCCTTATAATAACATTATTCGTACTACAATAGAAGCAATGGCAGCAGTGTTTGGAGGGACTCAGTCTTTGCACACAAATTCTTTTGATGAAGCCTTGGGTTTGCCAACTGTGAAAAGTGCTCGAATTGCCAGGAATACACAAATCATTATTCAAGAAGAATCCGGGATTCCCAAAGTGGCTGATCCTTGGGGAGGTTCCTATATGATGGAATCTCTCACAAATGATGTTTATGATGCTGCCTTGAAGGTCAGTTTCTCCTCTTTGAAACTTTGGTTTTAAGATTTACAGATTTATAAAGATTTATAGGTATTTTGATTTATAAATCAAATCATTTATAGGTTTATATCAAGATTTATGAAATGAGAGAAAATAATTTTAGATTCACCTTTAATAGTATACAAATGGAAACATAAAATGCATTTGTATTTATATTAAATATTTTGTTCAAAGAGTTAAAAAAAGCAGTCCTTTGTCTTCTACTTGCATTTTTTCTGCTTCCTTGAATCACTGCATCTTTTTTGTTTGTTTTTATCTCCATATTTTAGAATGACACATATGTACTAGGTCTAATTCCATCAATTTTAGGCATTATCTATTGCTTCGTAGTATGGTAGTTTAGTATTTTAGCTGATTCTTACCTCTGCTTTCTCTTGTCTCATAATACTACCAATACGATTATATCTCAATGATATATCCTTCTGAAGTCCTCCAGTGCTCTCATTTGATTTAGACTGGTTTCTCTCTAGACGTGCTGACCATTGCAGTCTTTGACTTCCCTTTGCCATTCTCCTGGGAATTCTTTTTACCTCTGCTATGTTGAATCTGCATCCTAAATCCTGTGTCTACCTCTGTTGACTTATCCCTTGTTATTTTGAAGCATACCTCATAGGAACCTCTTCTAAAAGTCGTACATGGGAGATGACTTACGTCAAACTTTGGAAAATGTCTTCATTCTACTCTGGTATTTGATGGATAGTCTGTGTTTGAAATTATTTTCATTTGGGAGTGTGTAAGCGTTGATCAACTTTTTATCCTAGCCTTTTATTCTAGCTTCCACTATTTCTGTTTAGAAATCTGATGCTATTTTCACTCTCAGGAACTTTCTAACAGTTTCAGGATCTCTATTTTCGAGTTGCTGGACTTTGGTGTGTGTGTTTTTCCTGCATTGTACTGAACCTTTGGTGGTCATTTTTTAACTCCCCCATTTTTCATGTTTTCATAGCCCTGGGAAATTATCTTCTATTACTTTTTTGATAATTTTCTCCCTGCCATTTTTCTGTGGTTTCTCTTTCTAGAACTCCTAATTATTGGGTAGGGACGTCCTTACAAGATACTCTAGTGTTCTTATCTGTTCTGTAACTCATCCATGAAATACTGTTTTGTTTTCTTGGAGAGTCATCAACTTTACATTTCTACTTGCTTTAAAATTCATATATCATATTTTTAATTTCCAAAAGTTCATTTTTGTTTTCTACTTTTCTCCCTTGTGTATTATTATACTACTTGTTTCATTTATACAGAATCTAATTTTTTTCTGAGGATATTAATTATACTTTTTGAAGTTTTCTTCTATATCCTGTATTGTCTGTTTTCTCTGTGTGCCTTTTGTACTTAGTGTTATTATTCAGAATGCACGTTTTTATTTCAACAAGGCATCTTGCTCTTGCCTCTTTCTGTACTTGGCGTTTGATAACCCATTGCTTTTCTGCCTAAGTAAACTTTGGTCCGTTTTCTGCAGGCAGTAAACTTTGGTTCTCTTGACAGAATGGGAGAGGGGTAGTTGCAAATTCTAAAGTAGTCCCCCCTCTTTTTAGCTTCCTGTCTTCCAAGGAAAAACAAGTTTAACTTTGTTCCTTTCTGCTAAGTCATATACCCTTCCACCATTCACTTCCCCACCATCTCATCCCTTCCACCATTCACTTCCCCACTATCTCACATATACATGAGGCTGTGATTAAAGGTTTAGATGTTTCCTAGTATCAGTGAGGATGGAGTTAAATCATTACTCTGCTGCTCAAATCAAAAATAAAATTGCATTTTGAAATACACTTTTTAAAGAATATTTATTTATGTGACCATGAATACGTCACTTATGTAACTGAAGATGAGAGAATTGATGTTATTTTTAGTTTACTCCTAAGACTTGAGTGAGAGGTTCTGTGTTTTCTAGAATCTACATCTTAGTTTTTCTATTTTCAAGTAACTTTAATTTCTTTTTTTAATTGACATATCATTGTGTTAGGTTAAGATATACAACATGATGATTTGATATATGTATGAATTGTGAAGTGATTACCAGAATAAGTTAATATCCATACTTCGCTGTTAAAAGATTTTTTTCCTTGTGATAAGAACTTTTAAGATCTACTGCCTTAGCAGCTTTCAAATACACAGTAGTGTATTGTTAATTGTAGACTTTCTTTCTTTCTTTCTTTCTTTCTTTCTTTCTTTCTTTCTTTCTTTCTTTCTAGTTTTTATTTATTCATTTAAGTAATCTCTACACCCAACGTGGGGCTCAAACTCACCAATCTGAGATCAAGAGTTGCATGCTGCCCTTGACTGAGCCAGCCAGGCACCCCTAACTCTGTAGAATTTCTAATGAATGCTCTTGAAGTCAACTTAATTCTTTTCTTTTCTTTTTTTTTTTTTTAAAGATTTTATTTATTTATTCGACAGAGAGAGAGACAGCCAGCGAGAGAGGGAACACAAGCAGGGGGAGTGGGAGAGGAAGAAGCAGGCTCATAGAAGAAGAGCCTGACGTGGGGCTCGATCCCAGAACTCCGGGATCACGCCCTGAGCTGAAGGCAGACGCTTAACCGCTGTGCCACCCAAGCGCCCCAACTTAATTCTTTTCTTATGAAACAATAAACTTACCACTAAGATAGTTTATGACTTTATTAATATTAGTAATTATGTGATGTAACTAATTTGTACAGTTTATAAAAATATCTTTATATTCTTTTCCAGTTTTATTAATCTATTTTTCTTATTAGCTCATTGATGAAATTGAAGAGATGGGTGGAATGGCCAAAGCTGTAGCAGAAGGAATACCTAAACTTCGAATTGAAGAATGTGCTGCCCGAAGGCAAGCAAGAATAGATTCTGGTAAGATAAAATGAAAATGTTTATGTGTGAAATCCAGTATTTAAAAGGAAATATTAATTTCTGTTTGAAGATAACATACATAATTAATAAAACAAAAGTAATGGAAAAATGGAATTGGATAAAATGTTTCTCATCTCTATCTTCCTGTCTATCTTTCTATCTATCTGTCCATCTCCCTGTTTGTATTTTTGCATGCATGGATGCACAGGGGTAAGCATATGTAGAGTATGCGTGGAGGTATGCCCATTGTGTATATATACGTGTGTAAGTGGGTATTTCCAGTGTATTAAAGGTGATATTGTTATTGGTCATTGTGCTTTGCATTGGAGTATTTATTTATTCATTCAGTCTGTCAACACTTACTTACCATTTAGCATTTGAGGCACTGTACTACGTCTGGGCATACAACTGTGAATAGCTCAGATATGCTCTCTGCACCCTTAGAGTTTACATTTTAGTAAGAGAGAGAGAAAAGGAACAATTAAATAAATAAATAAGATAATTATAGATTGTGATGAGTTCAATAAAGGAAATAAGAGGAGGGGGTGGGTGGCAGGATGTCTTTAGATACAGTAATAATCTGGTAGTTTGAGGCTTACTATGTTAAGGAAATGTCTTTATAATTCTGGTTTATTACTTACAAATTTTAAAAGTACTTTTTTTAAAAGTACTTTTTGTTAAAAGTGGCTGTAAGAGAATTCAAGAATATATTGGAAACGCTATTGGATGTTAATCTTCTTCCTTATAAATCTTGATGTAGCTGCTATTATTATTTTAATTTTCAGTGTTAGAAGAGGGTTTATCAGAAACTCTGGGGCAGCATATAGTTTGAGAGAATAATAAAAGTCCTCCCTTACAGAGATTCTGATACATATCTGATCTATATTGAAGTTTCATTAAGATTTAAGAATACTACTTAAAAATATTAAGCTTATAAGGAAAGTATGTGATGATCAAAGCTTTACTATTAGGCAATTATTTGTGAATAGAATCTACATATTATTTTCCTCTGGGAAATTAATAGGTTCTGAAATAATTGTTGGAGTAAATAAGTACCAACTGGAAAAAGAAGAATCTGTGGAAGTTTTGGCGATTGATAATACTTCAGTGCGTAACAAACAGATTGAAAAACTCAAGAAGGTAATAATAGCTATAATTTTTTGAGTGCTTTCTGTGTTCTGGGCACTGTGTAAGCCCTTACATTGTCTTGCTTAATCCTTATGACAACCACATGAGGGGGTATTATTTCCCAGCATTTTAAAGTTAAGGAAACTAAAGGTAAGGGAGATTAAGAAACTTGTCTGGAATAAATAATTGAATAGCCAAGACTCAAATCTAAGTCTGTTGACAGCAGACACTCCTGTTTTAAATCATGACAGCTGCCTCTGTGAAACTTACATATTGTTATTAAAAACCACTATCATAATAATAATACCTCCCATAATTTACAGATTATAACAGAGGCTTAAATGATTATGTAACTCACTCAAAGTTAACAACAAAATTAAGTTCAGAGTATCTAAAGCCAGGGCTTCTCACTGTAATTTGTTTGTAGACCATGGTTTCTGATACTACTATGAAAGAATCATTTGCTTTCTGTTTTTTTTAGGTCAAATATATTTTAATGGTGCTTTAGTAAGATATAGTTTATAAATGAAACATATTTATTCCGATTGAAACTAGAGTACTATCCTAACTTTATTTCCAATTTCTTGCCAAGATGAATCAATGTATATGAAATACCAAGATAGATAAAACATATTCTTATATTGTAATTTATATATTTCTATTGTATGAAGCTACCGTGGTCTCTTAATCTCTGGCTTTTATAATTACTGTTATTTCTAAGGCAAGAAACTTGATGTTCTTTAGCGATCTTTAATGGTTTTCCTCGGTTTACTTTCCCTGTGATAGTTTTAAGATCTGACTTTTTTTTCCCTCCTCAGTTTAGATGTTCTTTAGGAATCTGATAGAATTTGTTCAGTTAGACCGAATGCACAACTATCATCTTCCATTTTTTTTAATGGCAGATGTTTAATGACACTATTTCCATTTTCACCCTCAGTCAGGAGATAATAACTCCTCTCTCACATTTTTGTCATTTTTCTAAAAGGTCCTACTTAGGATGTAGCATTTTATTTTCAGTCATCACAAAAGTCTCAACATTTATTATATTTGGAAAACTCCTTTTCTCCTCTCTTATACTTTAGGCTTTTATTAACTCTGCACCCTCACAGCTTGAGGGGTTCCATTTGCCATAAATGATGTTAAACTTTATTTCAGGCAAGAGAGAAATTCAATAGTGAAAATGGAGTTGGGTTTTTCCTTGCCCTTAGTATAAGATTTCTGGTCCACTTCTGCTTATAGATATTATATAATTTTAGTAGCATCTTGAGCAGTATCATATTTTAGACTCTTTTATAGATGGTGTAAACTTGTAAAAAATTGGATTTTAGATAACTTTGTATAGGCAGGTTGTTGGCAGAGCAGAGTAGAGCTAGGACCTGAGGGGGAAAGTTTTTGACCATGCTTTTCATTGTCTTTTTGTCTCTGTTGCAGTATTTCTCATTGTCGCTTGTCTCTTTTTCTCTCTTTTTGGATTATTTTTATTTTTTAAGCCCAACACAGTGCTTAAACTCACAACTCAGAGATTAAGACCTGAGCTGAGATCAAGAGTCCATTGCTTAACTCACTGAGCCCCTCTTTGGATCATTTTTAAATAAAGAAAAACCATACACATGCATATTATTACCAATATGTTGTTAATTAGCTAAGGAAAACAACATATAACTGAAGTATTCTCTAAGCTGTAATCTATTATTATTATTATTTTTTCTTCTTTGTCACTATTATTCTTTAGTGTGCCTTTGAAATTACTCATGTAAAAGATCTACTTGTTTTCCATGTCTTGTTACATTAGTAAAGCCTAAATAGCATGTACTGCTTGGGAGAGTCACCACTATTATTTATTGTTAACCTGCTTGTTTCTGATTTATCAGGGTTATGCAGAATTCAGTATTATTTTAGGAAGTCCTTAAATGTTTATTGAATGAATGAATGAATGAATGAATAAATTGAATGAGTATCAGACCTAGGATACGTATTATTCTCTCCTTTTTTTTCCTTTTGTTTTTGAGTTTAGGATTATGGAACAATTTCTATGTGATGTATATTGGTATCCAATTTCCTGATCTCTGTTTTATGCTCTATTCACTTAATTGTCCCTTTTCTTGACCTTTTTCATAAGGTCAAATCCAGCAGGGATCAAGATTTGGCTGAACGTTGTCTTGCTGCACTGACTGAATGTGCTGCCAGTGGAGATGGGAATATTCTGGCTCTTGCAGTGGATGCAACTCGTGCAAGGTGAGGGTATTTAAGTTTGGAGATTTCCAAATACCAGAAGTTGACCAGTTTGGCTTTTCAAAGTGTATTTAAATAAAAGGTTCATCGTATAAACCATGTGAACCTAAACGAAAATATTGTAAACTCAAATGAAGTTAGTTTTTATTTTTCTTAAGAATCTATGCACTTACAGCATTCATGGTTTTTTTAAACATATAAACATTAAGAGGCTTTAATCTTCTTAAATAAAATTTAAAAATGTAACATTAACATTTAAAATATACCAAGCATAAAGTCCTCAGGTTTTGAGAAAGTCTGTGTTACAAGGGAAAATACCTTCAGGTCATTAGTAACTAGCTAATGTAGGTCTAAACATTTCTACAAATAAATGAATAAAACAGGGCAAAAGTGATTGCTTTTGTCAAATTCAGTTACTGGCAAAATAAGGTAGTGAGAACTGTTTAGGTACCTTACTCATTTCCCTCTCCAGAGAAAAGCTGGAAGCTGGTCATTTTAGCAGCTAGATGGTAATGAATTATAAATGAACTCATGTATGTTCTTCACCAAGGGCATCATGAAACCTTTCTGAGCAGGAAACATGCTTAAGCTCTCCCCTTTCCTTCACTGGATGAAAGGTAGCATGCTGAGCACCCCAGGAACTCATTTGCCACAGTGTGGTTCAGGACACAGCACAGCCGGGCGGCCAGCTAGACATTTTATTCATGCACAGTACTTGGCTATCACCAGGGTTTGAGCAGATAGAGCGTTATTCGTGATACCCTGGGGTCCCTGTTCTGTAAGCATGTGGTGCTATTAAAGGTGTATTAAAAATCAACAAATAGATCCTGTACTGTAACCACAGAAAATTTTCTCCCAATACATGATGTCACTAAATGAATTATTTTTGCTTTTGTTATTTATTGCTTAATATAATGAACTTTTTTTTTTTTTTAACATGTTGTTTTAAGTGCTTAAAGGGTGGAGTAAATAGTATGTGGGTTGGGTTTTTGTTTTTTGGGTTTTTTTTTTTCCAGTTTTAATTTCTTAAAAGAAATAAAACTTCTGCTTACAGTCCTCTAATGGTCTCCCATGCCTTTTAAATTAAAACCTAATCTTACCATGGCCTGCAAGATTGTGTGAGATATGACTCTGCTTCCTTCAAATGCTGTGTCCCCAGTGTCCTTCTTTCTAGTTGTAGAACAAAGAGCATGTTTTTCTACCTCTCGAACTTTTGCATTTAGTACTTTCTTTTTCAAACAGTTTTCCCCCTTATATTCCCTTGAGTTTCTCCTTCTCATCATTTAGGTCTTAGTTAAAAAGTTATTATCTTCATATCTTCAATATCTTTAGAATAGCTTTCCCAGTGTGTTCATAGTGCTTATTAGCATATGAAATTCTTATTAATTCATTTGTGTGCATGTGTATTGTCTATATCCCCTGACTAAATGATAAGCTGTGTAAGAGCAGGTCATCCCCCCACTCCCACCCCAGTCTTATTTATCATCATATGTCTAGCACTTACCATGCTTGGCCCATATTAGGCACTCAATAATTGTTGAATGAATTAGTAAACAAATAGATGGAATATGCTAAAAGACTTACTTTCTATCAAAATGTATTAGCAGGAGGGGCCCCTGGGTGGCTCAGGCAGTCAAGCGTCTTGACTCTTGATTCCAGTTCAGGTCATGATCTCAGGGCTAGGAGATCAGGCGCTGTGTTGGGCTCCACACTGGATGTGGAACCCGCTTAAGATTCTCTCTCTCCCTCTGCCTTACCCTCCTCTCTTTCTCTCTGTCTCAAAAAAAAAAAAAAAAAAAGTATCAGTGGGAACTTTGCTCTCTTTACCTATCTGTATTGTTAAGTGGTGAATTATACAGTAACGTTTACATGCTTATTTACTTATAGTTTTTAAGTCATTCAGTTATTTTTTAGTTAACAAATGTTAAAAAGATTATTGTGTATAAAGGCATCCAGAATCATTCTTCGTAAATATTCTGAGGAAAGATGCTTTCATCAATGTAGTAAAAAAAAATTCTTATTTAAGCGAAATAGAGAGAGACAAATACCATAAGATTTTTGATAGCATATTTTTTACTTAGGTAATAAAGTATATCTAATTATATTGAATATTAAAGTAAGTAAATATTTTTATCTCAAATGATGATGTTAATAGAATCTGTATTTTATAATTTTAATATTTTAGATGTACAGTTGGAGAAATCACAGATGCTATGAAAAAGGTGTTTGGTGAACATAAAGCTAATGATCGTATGGTGAGTGGAGCATATCGCCAGGAATTTGGAGAAAGTAAAGAGATATCATATGCTATCAAGAGGTAATATGTGAGATTTCTTTCACTAGAATGTCTTTTCTGTTAACATAATCCCTGTGAATCAACTACAGGCTTAATTTTCTCACACACCATTTGGAAAATGTTTGAATTGACTTTCCTGTTAGTCTGTAGTTTTACTGATGTAGTATTTTGAATTTTCACCATAGTTCCCTTTAGGAGTTTCTCATTTAAAACAAATGTGTTTTTTTTTTTAACTAACATTGATATTGCTTCATATCTCCTACGTACTTCTATTTCAGTCTCCTTACTACAGTGTACTTTAATATTTTCCTAAGTTTATTCAAATTGTTTAATTGCTCAAATAATTATAAAATAATTTCCTGTTTGAAAATAAGTATTTGGTTGCCATTTATGCATAAATTAAAATCAGGCTCTTCTAACTGACAGTAAATAGCACTGTCAAACATGATTAGGAATTATAAATTAATATAAATTGATCATACTTCCCAGGTGTAAATATAGCTTCCTGATGATTTTTTCTCAGCCTTTTTAATAAATATCCCTCTTTTTATGTTGCTAGTTATAAATGAGATAAATATCAAAACATCCAAGTTGAAAGTCATCAAAATGGAACTTTTTTTTCTTTTAACAAAAACAAATGTAGTACTTTTTAATGTGGGGCATAAATTTATTGATTTAAGCTGGCAGATATTTTGATTATATGTCATTAGAAGGCACCGCATTGCAGTCAGCTTGGAGGAGTTCACACTTGTGATGAGTAGGTGAGATACAAACAGTTCAAAGCAACTAGTGAGTCACATTTGTATAAATGACTCTTAAATAAATATTTATATATTTATATTTATACAATATTTATATTGTATAAATGACTCTTAAATAAATATTTATGCATATTATACTCTGGAGACTGGCTTTAAGAAGGTGAAAAGTTGTCATTTCCTCACCTTGCTTCACTGTGATTTCTCGAGTGTTATGGGCTTATTAGCTGTGCCATCTTTCAGACTTTCCTCTAAGGGGAAGGTGGTAAGCATATCCAGTCTTTAATGGAATTCTCAATTTAAAATAGAGATATTCACAAAATATGAGTAAACAGATATAAAAGGGTGTTATTTTTATTTTATTTTAATTTAATTTTTTTTAAAGATTTTATTTATTTATTTGACAGAGAGAGATAGCCAGCGAGAGAGGGAACACAAGCAGGAGAGTGGGGGAGGAAGAAGCAGGCTCCCAGTGGAGCAGGGAGCCTGATGTGGGGCTCGATCCCAGGACCCTGGGATCACTCCCTGGGCTGAAGGCAGACACTTAACGACTGAGCCACCCAGGCACCCCAAAAAGGTGTTTTTAAATAAACTTGAAAGATTTGCTGTGAATAAATCATAGTTTGTATGTCTTACCTTGGGACAATTAATGTATAAATTGTATTTTATAATTATTACTTTTTAATAACTGCTATATTTTAAAATGTTCTTAGGGTTAATAAATTTATGGAACGTGAAGGTCGCAGACCTCGTCTTCTTGTGGCAAAAATGGGACAAGATGGACATGACAGAGGAGCAAAAGTTATTGCTACAGGATTTGCTGACCTTGGTTTTGATGTGGACATAGGTCCTCTTTTTCAGGTATTGAAAATTGTTGGGGGAATTTCAAAAGAATGTCATAAATCACTTATACTTAGAACAAATAATGATAAGATGATAAACTGTGATGATGTTTTTCAAGTTGTAAAAGAAGAAAATGAATTCAACAAATTCCCCAATTTATTTTTGAACGCATATAATCCAGTTAATTATGACAGAAATAGGAAATTAATGTAATTTATGTTAATGTACTTGTATCTCAGACTTTGTAAAAATCAGTATCAGTAACTAAAATTGTTAGTAGGCGTCTGAAACTGAAGGTTACTTTCAAAAATCTTATTGTATCATTTATTGAGATTTGACTAATAATTTGTGGGAAAGATAGCCCACATTGGATTGGTGGAAAGTGCTTTGAAAGGGGAATCAAGCATCAGAATGAGAGCTCAATTCATAATTAGATTTTCTCTTCTTGTCACTCTCCCGTAGTATTTTATTTAATCACAGAATATTTAATCCAGCAGGCTGATAATTTGTTGGAAGTAAATGAAGCTGAAATTTTCTATAGAGAGAGACAGCAGTCATTCTCTACAAAATATCTTTGGTTGAGTACACTGTAATAACTTTCATATTAAAAGCTTTTTCCACTATATATTTATTGATCATCTACCAAATGCTAGGTTCTTAGTTGAATAAGATATCATTTTTGTCATCAGGGAGATTACAGACTCCTAACAGAAAGAGATTTACTTACCAGTAATCACAACAGAGTAATAATTAATGTAATTAAAGTTTGAATAAGGAACTTGTCCACATATTCTAGGAACTTATGGTTGAGCTGTGCCTTTTGGAAGCCTGGAGAGCAAGGCAGGGAAGGACATGCGAAGAAGGGTTGGTTTGGGCAGAGGTGCAGAGGTGCAAAGTCATGGAGGCATGATGCTTTCAGGTGACTGTGAGATGTTAAGTACAAATAGAATACAGAGCTTAGGATGATATGTAGATTACGATGAATAGCCTTGTATGTGCCATTCTAAGAAGTTTGAACATTATTCCAAAGGTGTTTAGGCAGAGTAACAATCAAATGTATACATTAGAAAGCTCACTTTCCAGGAAAATCACTTTCTGAAGTGGAGAGGAGCCGTGACTAGATGCAAGGAGTCCAATTAAGATGTTCAGTAACCTGAGTGAGAAGCAAGGCAAGCCTTAACCAAGGCACTGTCAGGGTCTTAGCAGAGGTCGGCTAGGATTGTGAAGAAAATTTAAAGAAGGACCATTTACGATAAGGAGGCAGGCTTAAGAGAACCGGCATATGGAACATTTAGATGAAGATGACCATGAAAGTTGGATATGCATTTCTGGAGCGTAGAAGAGAGGCTTTAGGCCTCCATTATAAGTAAGATTTTGAGACTTGTCAGTGTATAAATGGTACCAAGACCATGCAAACTGATTTAACTTCCCATCAAGAATGTATATTGCAAGATGAGAACTTGAACATTAAAAGGAAAAAGAGAAGGAGGAAGCAAAGAAGGGGAAGGGAATGGGGTGAGGAGTGAGATAAAAACTGAGGAAGAAGGACAGTTTCAGGGAAAAGGAAGTACTGTTATTCCACACTGTAGATGGGTCAACAAAGATGAAGACAAAGAGTATTTGTTGCATTTTTACCAGCAAAGAAGTAAATGTTCCCGAAGAGACCCATCCCCTGTAGAATCTGTAAGAGTTTTCCCTTTTTGAATTTTATTTTTTTTTATTATGTTCAGTTAGCCAACATATAATACATCATTAGTTTTTGATGTAGTGTTCAACAATGAATTTTTAAATATTACTGTAAAAAGTCTAGAAGGCGTTTTTATTATGAAGAGTTAGCCTGAACTTGTGGAGATAACATCTTTGAACTGTGTTGGTAGGTAAATTCATAAATACATTTAAGCTAGGTTTTGTTAAGAACCTCAAATATATTTTAGATTAAATAAAGGTATATATTTAGATTGCTTTCATTCTTCCTTTCAGTTGAATACTTTCCCATTCTCGTTTTTTACTTATATTCTACTACCCTTTTACTTTAGCTTTTCGTTTGTTTTAGAGAGGGAGAGAGAGAGAGAGGAGGGGGGGACAGAGGGAGAGGGAGAGAAGCAGATGTCCTGCTCCCCGGGGAGCCCGATGTGGGGCTTGATCCCAGGACCCTGAGATCGTGACCTGAACTGAAATCAAGAGTCCAGCGCTTAACCAGCTGAGCCACCCAGATGCCCCTTTGTTTGTTTTAAATAATGACCAGAATATTTTGTAATCAGCTTTTGGGAAATATTTTTTACAAAATAAAAGTAATTAAAAACAATTGTTGTCATCCATTGGCACTTACAAGAATTTTTCAAAGAGCTGCAAGTTCATTTCCCCATTACATGCCATCTATTAAAATATAATTTAACCTTTTAGTACCACCAAATTTGTTAACATAAAACTTTGTCATTAAAAATAGAAAAGAAAAACTTACCTGTGGATGAAGGTACTTACCTGCAGTTCTGTGTCTGAATTAAGTAAAATTATATTTGAAGTTTTAGGATGTTCACTATTTGATAACATAAAATACATATTTGTATTTGTTAACATAAAATACTATTTGTAACATAAAATACAGTTTAATACATATAAGCATAAAGCATGGAACTGAATTGTTAAGTGGAATTTTAATCTAATGAATTTTGGTAACATGGATGATGTGAATGACCCATCATGGATAAGTCAATTAAATTTCTTAATGCATCATTACCAAGAATATGCACATTTTCTTAAATGTTTTAATTTCATAGGTTATATTTTTCACAGACGGAAGGTTTCCAGTATGCTGTGTAATTTACTTAGAGATATTCTTGAATTTGGCTTCATTACCGAGAGCATAGGATCTTTTGTTTTCACACTGAAATTATGAGCGTTAAAATATTGCAAAACTAAGGAAATTTTCAGATTGTAATAATTTTTTTGACCTTATAATTGTTCAGTGGTTTCTGAGATAACTTTATCCTCCCCAAATTTCTCAATATACTTATATTTACAATGAGAAACTTGTAGGTGTCTTTTATATGAAGTTATTTAAATACATGCAGATTATCAAAGCAAATGTCGCAGACTCTTTGCAGAGAATGAATATGATTCTGGGTAATTCAGTTAATAATTGAATACTTGAAAATATCCTTTATGATTCTGTATAGTATACTGGTTAAATCCAGTTAATAATGAAGAACAGCTTTCTTGGCACCATTCCTTCTCTTGTTTATGTATTTGCCAGGGTGTTGTAGCCCCTTAACTGTTTTCTAGAGTTCTCATGTTATTTTGATTCATATGGCTGTCAGTTCAGTGTCTTCATAGGAGACCAAGGTCCTGGGCTTCCTAGTGTGCCGTCTTGCTTCCCATTCCATTTTAAAACCTAAGAGTCACATAGACACTATACCATGTTGTCTTATACTGCTCAACCACTCAATAAATGTTGATAAGACAACAGATTTGTTTTTCAAAAATTGTGATGTGAAGAGATAATATATTTTGCCTATATTCCTTATCCTAAAAGGTTTTTTGGGGAACTATATTTTGGTGTGACTTAAATCTAGTTATAAATTCTAGGGCTAGAAGTAAAGACAACACTGGTGTTTATTTTATCAATTGGTTGAGTTGGTATTTATGATTTGAGAATGATGAAATATGAAGTTATATTCACTTCAAGATTTTTAATGAGGAAAACCATGGAATGCCAATTATGTAGATAATAGTTTTAAAATACTCTTTGGAATAAATGATGATTTGTTTCTTCCCCGTGATTGTTTAGACTCCCCGTGAAGTGGCCCAGCAGGCCGTGGATGCAGATGTGCACGCTGTGGGTGTGAGCACACTTGCTGCTGGTCATAAAACCCTAGTTCCTGAGCTCATCAAAGAGCTCAACTCCCTGGGACGGCCAGATATTCTTGTCATGTGTGGAGGGGTGATACCACCGCAGGTATTGTTCATCTATATTTTCCTAGTACTGTGATGGGAATCCTGAGTAATATTAGTTTATATGTAGTTCCCCTTTAGTGTATACATTTATTAAAGATATATTTGCTGTAGATATTGATCTAAATTATTTCCTGGTGATTTTCCTAAGTAAATTTTACTAAAAAAGTGGGCGACGTTGTTTTCTATTCAAGCTATATTATAATTCATTGTGTATGACTTAACAATTTACAAAGCTTCCATGAGGGAATTACCTCTTTGCAAACTAGTAACCTAGATAGAGATCTACTTTCTTCGTGTTCAGTAAAGAATGATGGAAAAGAAACAGGGTAAAAGTAATAAAATCCACAGGTATAATAGAGAGAAATGGTAAACACAGTGCGTATGTATCAACGCCTAGGCACGGACAGGGAGCACTCTTTGTCGTGGTGATGAAGTGGGTCCTTCGGTTAACCCGTCGGCAGCACTTGCTTCGGTTGTCTGAGAGCAGCTACCTTGTTCATTTCTTCCATGTTTCCACCGCGACTGTTGTTCTGACTCAGAGCTGTATCAGTTACATGGTCTTGTAAAACGTCTTTTCCATTAAAGCTAATTTGATTGGGGTGTAGTTTTCTTAGAGTCAAAAATATCCTAATTCAGAAATAAATGGAATCAGCCTGTCCTGAAAATTCAATAATTTGAATTTCCCCTGATTGGGGAACAGGTGGATTCTTGAACAAAAATGTGGTTCATCTAAGAAAAGGAGAAATGAACGCTAGGTAACAATCAGTGATGTCAGTTCATTTATTAATGGGGAGGGGGGATACCTTCCATATATTGCCTTACCTGTCAGTAAAAATAATTAGTTAGGATATAAATTTGGTCTACTTGCAATCCAGTTTTTAATTATATCAAGTTTTCTTTTTTTATTGAGAATGGAAAAAATAGAGGAAGTGTATATGATATTGCTCCAAGTAAATAATTGATAGAAGCTACAAAGACCCTTCCACTAGAGCAGGAATCTCTCAGTGAAGTGTGATCTTATGTCTAGGTCTACAGTGTTTTTTCCTCCATATCACTCAGAATATAAAATAGTGACTTATATACTACTTATGAAATCAGAAAATACATGCATGAAATCGTGAGGTTGAATATAATGTGGGACTAGCAAGCAAACTATATATTATTTATTCTTTCTAACAACGCAGTACTTAAGGTGATATAGTCAACACAAAACTGCTTTTGTTAACATACTTGCCTGTTATTTTCACAAATATAGTTCACTATGTGGGAATATAAAGGACGTTTATTCTTTATTGTCTATCTATGGAAACTTTTATCTGTATTGCAGTTTTAGAGTCTATAGTATCTAAGCTCTTAGATGTGATATTAAAATTTAAGAACCAAAATAATTAGGCTGCACAAAATATTGGAATTGCACTATGAGTTGAGAAAAAACACAGACAGACCTGTTACCTAAGTGAGCTGACATTTTCAAGAAATATATGTCACAGAATTTGTATTAACCCTCTGGATATTTGAATTACTCAGAACATCTGTAGATGTTTTCCATACTTTTCTCCCTGTGAGTTTAAAGACTAAAGATTATTTTCTGTAATGGCACATGTGTGTTAATATAGTGTCCTTTATAATATATTTATAGCAGTCAACATCAATGTGTACACATAGCATAACGTATAAACATGAATCACTGTGTTGTACACCTGAAACCATGTTAATACTGTGTGTCAATTATATTCAAATAGAAAAATTAACAAAACAAAATACCCCAAAAGTACCACCATTTACTGACTGCAGACAAAATATCTTAGAGGACATAAATAGCCTTGTAAACTCAAACCTATAATGTGATAGTAAATTTAACATAAACAATGACAAGTAGTGAAAATTTAGGCGAGAGAAAATTATATGGTTTTGGGCTTAAAAGTTTTTGATCGGTGGGTTATACTGCTTCTTACCACCTATCACACACTGGGTATTTGGAAAATGGGTGCTAGTGGTTATTATTAGCAGTGCCAGGGAAGGAAGAATTTTTCGGCTCCAAATGCGAAATTTTTTCTGGTTGAGAAAACTGGGGGCATCAGGGACAAAGAATAAAGGACAGCATTCATTGTCCTACTTTCATTTCTTTGAAATTAGAAATATTGTCTCTTCTATTAATTAAACAAATTCTTTCAACAGGATTATGAATTTCTGTTTGAAGTCGGAGTTTCCAATGTATTTGGTCCTGGGACTCGAATTCCAAAGGCTGCCGTTCAAGTGCTTGATGATATTGAGAAGTGCTTGGAAAAGAAGCAGCAATCTATGTAACATTCTGTTTTTGTGTTAGCTTTTTTCTAAAATAGTCTTTCGATGACAATCAGAGAGTAAAACCATGTCTTCAGTTTAATTCAGTACTTGATATGTGTTTTCCTGAAAGCTTTACATTAAAATACCTGACTTATAAGAATTTTGTGATGCTCTAATTATATATGTACAGTTTCGCTTTAAGAATTAAAAAAAGTATATACCCTTAAAAACTTTCCATGTTTAATACTTCATCAGAAACTCTAGACAAAGGTATTATTTTAAAAAGTCATGATATTTATTTGAAGTATTTCTTAAAAACTATTTCTACTTTAAAAATTAAACTTTACCTTAAAAAAAGGTCTATCTAGTCCCAAATCTTCAATTTAGCATTATGTGACTTGAACACCAGAAAACAAAATCCATATATGAACAAAATAATTACACCTATCTTGCAAAAAATAAGGAAGAGTATTTATGTAGAAAAGTATATTATGGTGGTGATCTTCAACCAAGTTCTACTGGAGTCACTTCAGTAAGAATATTAAATCAGACCTAAAGGTTGGAACAAGGAGGAAATGGCAGAATGTTTTTTCAAATCTGACTTTACTTTCTTCCTAGGCATGAACATGTGACCTTCTTACTGCTGGGCTTGGCTCAAGACCCAGGAGAGTGGATGTTTATGAATATTCCCTAAAATGAAAGTGCTTAGGTTGTTCATACGGCTTTCTCCAGAATGATGATGTAAGCTGGAGTGTAGAAGGGCTATGATACCTGGAAAAGCTAGTGGTATAACTCAGTCCAAGTCTGAAGACCTGAGAATCAAGACAGCCGGTAGTGTAAATCACAGCCTAAGGGCCGGGAAAAGATGATATGATATGTCCCAGATCAATTAGTGAGTCAGGAAATAAAAGGAATTCCTCTTTCCTCTGCCTTTTGTTCCATTCAGACCCTCCACAGATTGGATGATGCTCACAGACACTGGAGTGGGCTATCTACTTTACTAAATCCACTGATTCAGATGCTAATCTCCTCCGGAAGCACCCTAATAGACACACCCAGAAATAATACGTAATCAGAGCAACCCGTGGCCAGTCAAGTTGATTACCTATTCTAGGTACCTATTACTTAAAATTATCACAGAGTCCTGTACCTTGCTGGGGGGAACATACAATGCTGCTGCCATTGGGAAAAATGGTATGATTCCTCAAAAAAATTGAACAGTTACCAAATGGCCCAGTAATTCCACTCCTAGGTGTATATCCAAAAGAACTGAAAGTGGAGTCTCACATAGATATTTGTGCACCCATGTTCATAGCAGCTTTATTCACAATTGCCAAGATGTAGAAGCAACGCAAGTGTCCTTTGATAGATGAATGGATAAATAAAATGTGGTATATACTTAGAATACTATTCAGCTTTAAAAAAAGAAGGAAATTCTGACACATGCAACAACATAGGTAAAACTTGAAGACAATAGGCTAAGTGAAATCAGCCGGTCACAAAAGGACAAATATATTTCATTTATGTAAGATTCCTAGCATAGTCAAATTCATATAGACAGAAAGTAGAATGGTGGTGGCCATGGCCTGGGGAAAGGGAATGGGAAATTAAAGAATTGAATGATTACAAAGTTTCAGTTGGGGAAGATGAAAAGTTCCAGAGATGGATGGTGGTGATGGTTGTACTGCTAGCAGTATGAATGAACTTAGAGCTGCAGAACTGCACACTTAAAAATGGTGAATAAGGTAAATTTTATGTTACATGTATTTTACCACAATAAAAGTATTTAGGATAGTCCTGACGTGGTATTTTATAAATGCTGTTAATATTGTTATTATATTATTACTGTTGTTGAAAAATAAATGAATGGTTTACAGAAACTGGGAAGGTAGGCAGGAGCCAGGTTATGTGCAGAGACAAGTTAAGGGATTTGGACTTCATCCTGAAGATAAAGACAGAATCATAAAAGGGTTTTCACTATGGAAGTAATCCGATAAGATTTGTGTTCAGCACAACTGCTGTGTGGAAGATGCCTTTTAATGGAGCAAGACTGGCGATGAGAGAAGGCTTAGAATTATGTATTTGAGGGGGCACCTGGGTGGCTCAGTCGTTAAGCATCTGCCTTCGGCTCAGGGCATGATCCCAGAGTCCTGAGATCGAGCCCCACATCAGGCTCCTCCGATGGGAGCCTGCTTCTTCCTCTTCCTCTCCCACTCCCCCTGCCTGTGCCCTGTCTCGCTGGCTGGCTGTCTCTCTCTGTCAAATAAATAAAATCTTTAACAAAAAAAAAAAAAAAAGAATTAAGTATTTGAGAAATTCTCAGTATCTAAACTATCTGCTCAGGTGCTGCTCAGACATGTCAAACATAGAGAGGATAAGATCTTATTCTGGGAGATTGAATTGACAGAATCTGTCTTTTTATTAAAAAAAAAAAAAGGCTCTTGATCCTTGGTATTCACTGTGTGGAATCTGCTATATCCCTTCACCTATTTCGGCTGTTCTTTCGTGGGCCGTTTTTGATGTGCAGTGGTTTTGAGACTGGATATATTGGCATAATGTCAAATCTGGAAAAGGTAAAATTATGGGATTTGTTTTCCAGTGATCCTTCTGTCAATACTAGAGTTTTTCTGGCTTTGAAAGCACACTAGAATGATGTCTTTAAGGGTACTATGAAGACATCAAAATCCTCTCCCTGCAACTTAATGGAAATGTCAGTGTTATATAAATATTATCATAGTATAGGAAGTGGAGGAGAGCTTTGAAGAGGCACCCTTTCTGAACAAGACCTGCTTGAAAGTAGAAGAGTTAAAGCAACAGGATGATTTCTTCCTCTGATGTCCATTTCAGGGTGTGGGGATTCATAAAACGGAGGGGACAGCTGAGGGGTTTGTTAAACAGCTCTAGATCTATCTACCTACAGACAAGGTTATGCCATGGGTCCCCGCCACACTCCACTAGCATCTTTAAACTCCTATCCACTTCATACTACTCAAAAACTTTTCCTTTACAAAAAAGAAAAAGAAAAGAAAAAAAGGAGCTAATAAAACCATTTATGTTAAGACACTGCTAATGTAGAAGATGTTTGTTTTACCAGGTATATTTTTATTTTAAATGAGGGAAAAAAACATCAAACTGATGAATATGTGAATAGGCTTATTGCTATCTGGTAAACACAGTAAAAATGATGCTGATGATGGTAACAACTAATGTTATTCCTACCAATAGGCAAATCCTGACTCCATTTCTGAAGAATTATAAACCATCCTTTAGGTCGTTAGACAAAAACTTGTGCCTAACGTTATGAAAAATTCTCTCAGCATTCAAAAATATTTTCAAAGAAAAATCATTTTGGTTTTCCTGAAAAAACATAATGCTATCGTTTCGTTTCTCTGATCTTCCTTTTGTTTTTTTCTGCTGTACCTGTAGGTGTCTCCCTAAGTTCAGGATTACTCTATTTCCTTGAAAAAATATTTGAAATGATGCCCATCTTAGAGACCCATAGGCTCTGTAAACACTGTCAGGAAAAGCACATCTCTTTAATAATTTGCTTAGATGCACCTAATGTCATCCTTTGTGATTGTAATTTGTGGTCAATACAACTACATGTTGGTAATTGTTCATGAACTGTGCTGTATTTGTGCTAAAATGATTTCATTAGCGGTGAAGCTAGAATATGACCTTGAATATGAGATTATTATTGAATTCTATTTAGTAAATTCGTCTCTAATTCACATTAACTCATTTTAAGTTACGAATTCTTCATGGCCTATTTCCTCCCTCTGCATTCAAACCTCTTGTTATACTGACCTCGTCTTACCACTTAACATGAGATCAGGGCATGATATTAAGAGTATTTACATACAACACAAAACACAAATTTCCCTGAAACCCCTTAAAAAAGAGCAATGCAGAATTTAATAACTTCTTTCAGGATTGTTCTTTTAATACCCTTTTGGTTCTGAGATCATGGTCAAAATAGAATTAAGATAAATGTCATGAGTTTATGTAATATGTACTTTCATTGGTTGGTTACCATTTGTTAAATTCTAATATTGCTTTGGAAAATAAAAACATACTAGGTTTCATTATGTCTTAGCAGAGCTGCACATGGTCAGTAAGCATTACATATGTCAATAGCAAAAAGACATTTTTGCTCTTTAATTCTTTCTGTGAATGAAAAGCTTAGCCTAGAACTTGCTTGGTGGGGGTTGGGGCGGTAGAAGAATAGAGTAACAGTGATGACATTCTCAGGTTTTCTGCATTGTTTTTACTTGACTTCAAAAGTCTGTCCTATCATCTCCTTTAGTTTTGTCATTATATTAGACCATATATGGTCATCAGAGCAATTTAGTGACAATTTTCTCTCAGAACAAATGGTTATCTAGACAGTAAGTTTAAAAGGACACTAGGCAGATGACCCCCTTTGCCTCTAACATGTTTAAGGCACCCAAGGCTTCTAAAAATATTTTTTAAACTTACAAATTCATCTAGTAAAAAATTAATATATATTAATTATATATATAATATAATAATGTATAATAATATATTATTATTAATAATGATAATATATTATTATATAATATATAATAACAATAAACTAAAATTAAACGTTTAAATTTGATTCTAAAAACATTGAGAGGCCATTGCTAATTGTGCACAGCTTGCGCGCACTGCCGAACTCCAGGGGGAGCCATTTACTTTGTAGTCTCACGCGGTCGTAGTCCTGCAAGGATTCTGCTGCGATTTTCCGTTTTAGAAGACGGATGATGATAGAGCCCACATCAAATGTTTAAGGATTAAATAAGATAATGCATGAAACTTGCTTTCAACTATGCTGCAAAGACCAATAAATGTTTTCTATAGTAATTATTATTGTTACACTTTATGCTAGCGTCACTTTTAGCCTTTGGAAATAAAAATAATACATGCATTTGACATGCTTCTTATTCTCAAGGGGCTGGTAGCCAGTGCGCAGCAGATGAGCTCCTAAGGAGATTGTGACTGTGTGTTGTAAAGGAGGTCTCCACGTAGTGCTGTGAGGACACAAAAGGAGTTGCCAACTTTCTCCAGTGGGGGAAATGAAAGCTTCAAAGAGGAGACAACACCCCGGAGCCTAAAACAATGAGAGACGTTAAGTGGGCAGAAGTGTGAGTATGTAACAGGTAGGTGGGAACAGAGCTCATTCAGGGAAATGGGGACAGTGCGGCTGAAGCATGAATTCATGATAAGGTTGAAAATAGGATATGGATTTTATCATTTATTCACATCGTACCATGAAATCTTTTTAAAACATTGATTTCCTCCAGGTAGCTCACTGATTTCAGTAGAGGATAAATTTGTATATTATTGAAGCAGCCACACAATTTTATATATATATATATGTATTTTTATCTGAGCTATAGGAATTTTTTTCTCACACATCCTTTTTTATAACTAAGGTCTTTGTGATAGATAATAGCTTTTTCAAATGCCAATGAGATAGGAGGCGAGGAAACATTTTGCATTTCCCTTTTTGCCTAGGGTTGGCCAAGGCAGCTCTGATTAGGGAGATATTTCTTGCTTTGGAATCCTTAATGATTTCTCAGTACAAATGCAGCTTAGCCCACAATAGTTTCAGTCCATTTTGTAAACTTCACACTCAAAACCAGGGTCACTGTAGTAAATACGTGTCACAAAGGAATCCGGCCTCACTGGCAAATCATTCCATAGCTTGGGGGAGAAAGCAAAACTTTCAGATATACGCTGTATTCTGTAAGTATGTTGGCGGCACCATTTAAATAAAATCGTTCAGAGAGATGGTGTCTGCAATAGGGCCAAAAAAAGAACACCAGCTGTGTTCCCTGCCTTTTCAGGTGAAAGGAATTAATCACTCTTAGTTTGGCTTGCCCAAACAGAAAGACAGTTCTTCCCCCCACACCCCAGGCTTTTTGACTAGAATATTTATTTTGGTATTTTGGTTACGAGGTAAAGAACCAGGAATAGAAAATAATTATGTGTGTGTGTGTGTGTGTGGATTCCAAGTATCCTTTTTGCCCTCCAAAATGCTTATTATAGAAGACATTTGAGATAATTATAGACTTACATTTGCTAAGAACTCAGCTGAAGGTTCTTTAGCGAATCTGTGAGCATGAATCATTCTTCACTGGAGTAAAAATTTTTCAGTGAGAATATTTTTCCTGAGGATGTGGCTAATTTGGATTACCATGATTTACTTGATAAAAGATGGCATTTACCCATTCAAAATTTCTGTGTTCAAAGTTGCTATCCATGTGGACAATAAATTTGTAGAGCAAGAGAAGAAATAACGACTATGATTCCAGAGATGTTGCCCCAAAATACACTTTCCTGCATGCTTGTGCTAGAAATTCCTGGAACAGTAGACTGCATCTTTAATTCCACTTAGGACTGAGAGTAAACTGCAGATAACTCTGGGAGTCGTATGGACAATGCATATCAGATCTTTTTACATACGTGAATTTTGATCTGGAAGAGATTATAAAGGAGCTAAAGGAGAAAGAAGGGTATTTGTGTGAGTAAGAGAATGGGGAGGGGCAGAGAAAAAGGGCAGATTGAGGCATATTCTTGCATTGGATTTTCCTGCACAATGGGAAATTGGCAGCCAAGGTATATTGTTAGTCACCTGTGCACAGCTTATGCTCTCATCTACGCTACTACCCCACCTTTATTCCCAATGAAAATGTGGCTTTATTGAGGCCAAATTTAGCTGAAGAACCAGGAGAGTCCAACACATGGATGATAGAACACTTTCTGAAGAGAATGTTAGTAGGTACTCCACACTCCATAGGGAACCAAGAGTGGAAAGAAAATCGTGTGCTAAGGAGTGCTTACCCATTCCCTATATGGCTACACTGGATACATTTCCTCCTCAAGTTCGTTATTTTCATTAAATAATTTGAGTATTTTTAACATGCATATGTGTGTATTTGTGTGTGTGTCCATGTGTGTGTGCATGCACAGGGCTAAAAGAAAAAATTTTCACTTCTTGTGTCTGCTGAAGGTCCACTACATGGTGGTGAAGAAATGCAGGTGTTGCGAAACTAACCTAATTGTGGGTATTGATGGGTATAGTGTTTTCTGTTTCTAAGCTGATTCCAATATGAATATACATTTTCCTTTTTTGCTTTCTGTCCTCAATCAAGCTTCCTCTGCAGGCTTTTATGTTTGTGTTGCCAGGAGGCAGTAGCCCAGCTCAACCTCAGTGAATTGTATGGAGGTGTGGAACAAGCATGGACGTGGGCATTAGACTGACCTAGGTTCTAGTTCAGCTGCTTCTACCTGTTGGATTCTGGGAAAGTTATCTACTTGTCCTAATGAGTCTCAGTTTTCTTAATACTTAATACTCTTCTTGAGTGTTTTTTCTATATGAATGTGTGTCTCAGACAGCGTAAACAATGAGGAATGTTAGTATTATTTCCCTTAGAGAGAGAGAAAACAAATGTGTGGGTTATCCAATAAGACAGTGGACAAATTTTTCCCTCAGTTAAGACTGGAACAAAAAAAAAATCAGATTTTTTATTTTACTTTAACTACTACAGATATCAGAGGACACTAGTACGTAAGGTGTGATATTTAGTCTGTTTCCAAGGTGCGGATTTGTGATGTATAGAAATCTACAGCAGCACATTCAAAGTAAGTTCTGTAAATGGATTTGATTTGAGTCACCTTGTCAGTTTAGAAACAATATCATAAATATAAATGACAAAGTCCCAAGGAAAGGCAACAGACATGCCACTTTGCTGGCTTTCACAAAACCTAATTTTCCATGCAATCTCTAGTGCATTAAAAAAATGAAATGTAACATCAGTGTTGAAGGCTATCTCCAGATGGCCTTTTATTAGCTACGGAGGAAGCTGCTTCTATTCTCCATCAACTGTGCACATTGCAGCAACAGTTTTCACCTTCATATGCAATAAGCTATCACTGTTGCATGAGACACTAAATGACACAGTGGAGGACTGGTCCCTGAAATATATTTTGAAATGCCATGTGTGTGGCATAGTTCATATGACCACAAATCTGGATTTGCTCTATTTACTTGAAGGTCAGGTAGTGTTGGTTTGCAATCTCAGGAACTTCCCGGATGCAATATGAAATTGGCCCCTCTAGTTGGAGGGCAGGGAGAGACTGAAGAAGAGGCAGACCACGGCAGATTGCTAGGTGGTAGTTTTAATAAGCAAGGGAACTTACTTATGAGGCTTGTGGCTGCAAGATGAGTGGATCTCCACACCTGCCTGCCAGAATCTTAAAACTTTATGTAGAGGTCTTAACTGGGTTCAGTCATGAATTTAGTCCAGATGATCTCAACAAGATCTTAATTTCAAGGCTATGTCCTTGAAATGGCTCTGGCCATGGGAAAGGCAGGCAAATGTCCATTTCAAGGACAGGGGAGGGGTGAGGAGCCTCAGATTGCCCAGGTCCAGCTCTCAAGTCAATTGGCAGTCACGTCCTCTCCATGACCTCACCCAACAGACAATGTCAGTGCATGCCTTTTTGTTCACTTGTGTGTGTGGTTTTTTAAAAATTATTTCTGCTTTTGACCTCTCTTATGAGAGTTCCATTGAATGGGATGTAACTCATAAGAATTTTAAATTGGAAAAAAAAATTTTTGAGACTTTATTCAACTAAGCACATCCCAAATGTTTAAAACTAGAAGTTCCTTTGTAACAGCAGGTCAAGTTAATTTTGTTAAGAATACCTTGAGTACGGGTAAGGGAAATTCCTAGTTTCCCTTTACATTAGCTTACAGAAAATCTTTCTGTACTTTCCATGAACTTCTCTGCCATTTCCCAGTGCCTTTCTACATTTCTAGTTGTATGACTTCTATAAGGGTCTGCTTAGAGCAAATTCATTCAGAGTTTCCTAGTGGTACAGATTTAAGGAAAAAAAAAACTGGAAAGATAAAGAAGAGTTAGGGCTTAATACATATATTTTAGGTAAACTTTTGGATAGAAATTAAGTCCTGACAGTGTTGATAAATAGGAGGAATTAAAGATCATCAAGAACAACGTACCTAATGAAATGGAGGCCAAGGACTCTTCTGCGCGGCTCATTCAGTCAGAAGGGACCTACATGAGACCATGGGATGTGGCTTTCTCAACTCATACTCTTCGGGGATTAAGAATATGGCATAGTTTCCCATATCTATGCTGATTGGTTGGTGTTCACATCAAATGATCTGATAACCAAAAATAGTTCTGTGGTAAGAGAATAAACTCTCATTAACAATGAACATCTGGCGTGGAGGGAGAAGACAGCTGAATAAAGAAGATGAAGCCCTCAACCAGAAAGAACAGACGTGGAGGACCCCGGGAGGAAGAGCTGGAGCCGAGGTAGAACAAACGGCGCTGGTCCTGCTGGCCACTTGACATTGGATGATCACAATCACTCCAAGAAGGATGTGGTGGGTGCTTAAATGGCTTTCCAGTCGAGCGGTGGAGTCAAGCATTGAAACTAGTGGCAACACCAAAGTTTGCTCCATTTCCGCAGACTGTTGCTTTGTTCTCCGTGTCCCTCCCATCCTCCTTGTCCTCCCTGCAGAACCATTCAGGACTCAGCCAGGCTATTTCAGCAGGAGCCAGAGACTCTGCCCTCTTGGCTATTTTTGCTGTATTGATTCAATAGAGATTTGCCTCTCATTTTTCCCAAGTATATAGAGACTGCCCTCCCTCACCTACTGTGTTCTCTTGTTCCCTGGTCTAGATGACCCTTGTACCAAAAGCCTCTCATCCAAAACTAAAAATTATTGTTTATTTAGAGGCAAAAAAAAAAAAAAAAGCATTTGTCACTGATTTGATTGCCAAAATGGAATTGACTCTTCTCGTCCATCAGGAATTAGGGGAAGGTGGGTGTTTGTTAGCAACTTTGGGAGTTTCTGGGGGTATCGTGGGGTATCCCAGGCTTATCTTATCCTGAGCAAGACTAGTAGATTCCTACTATCTGCCATCAAAATCTTAAGTTTATACAGAATCCTTAATGGGATTCTGTCACATACACAGTCCAGATGGTGTCAGTAACACATGACTTTCTCAAGGCGTTGTCCTTGAAGTGATTCCTAGTATGGGAATAGTGGGTGAAATGTACATTCCAAGGACAAGAGAGTGGGGAAGGAGCCTCTGATTGCCCAGGCCCATTTTATGGATCAACTGGTGGTCATGCCTTCTCAATGACCCCACCCCCCAACAGGAGTATAGTCCAGGCGATATAAGGAATTGACTAAAACACAGTGAAGAAGGCTCGCGATACTCTGAGTATCCTTAGAAGAAAAGAAAGTCTGCTTGTTTACTCAGGGAGCTGTGGATTGGTACCACATCACATGGGGGAACAGAGCTGAAATGAATAAGCACAGCTCCCTTGAATTCAACTTTACCAAGGTATGTGACATTTACTCATAGTTGATCATTTCCCTTTTCCTAAAGGATGAGAAAACTGACACTTAGAAAGGTAAAGTAACTTCCTGAAAGTTTCACATCCCAGTTGGGGTGAAATAATGATTAGCCCCTCAGCCATCTGAGACCCTCAGCTGGCAATGCAGCACAGGACAAATTGTTGCTGGTCTTTGCTTGGCAATGGGGCAGGAACTCATTCTTCTCTTCATCCTAGGAAATTCTCCCTTGTTCCCTTTTCATCTTCTCCCTTATCTTCCAGTTCAGGCTCTCCCATCTGAGTTCAGACAAGCCAGACTCCGATATGTGGCCCTTCTGGGTCAGTCTTGCTATGCCTCCACTTACATACAGACACAGAACCTTTCTCAAGTCACACAGGAGACAGATGATGATAGAAACAATAGGGAAGTGCATAGAGAAAATGTGAAAATTCTACTTCATTCCAGTCTCTAGATGCGCTCACTATAAAATATTGTATGTGTATCACTTATATATGTTTTTATATTTTATAAGTGGGACAATTCTATATTATGGTTTTATGAATTGCTTTTTAAAAAATGTACTATATCTTCTGTCAGGGTATGTGGCTCTACCCCATTCTTGTTCATTGTCCATGGCATTTCAGAACTACAGTTATGGAACAGCTCTTCAATGGATGAGCTTTTGGATTGTTTCAATAGGAGCACCGATTTTAATGTTTATTTGAAATTGAGTTCTGGGATTGGAATTGTTGGTTCAATGCTTTTCAGCATTAATATTCATTCTTCTACTAAATAATAGAAGCTTCCTCTCAGTGCTTTAAATTTGAAAGGAAAAGCTGTAATAGTATGCCAGCGTGGTTGTTCATCTTGGTCATGGGGGGTGGTGGTGGTGAGATGGTCTTGCCTCAGGTGAGCTGTGGTCAGGTCATCTCCTGGGAGCTTTCTTTCAGATGGCTTTATCTGTGCCCACCTTTCCTGAGATAGGTAGGGTCTTTACTACCCAGACCTTGGAAGTACAAGATATTTCACTTACGGAGGCCTGAAAAACCAGAAAACCAGTACAAGACAAACATGATTATTCTTGAGTTGGGAGCAAAAAGGAATTGCTTCGGAAACACACTTTGGTCCAGTATTTGTCTTTTGGAGTTCTGCAACTTTTATTCTCTGCCTTATGGAAAGAATCGGTAAAACAACAAGACTGACAAAAACAAGGGAGTATAGCATTCCTGATATTGGGTCCAGAACTTCCCAAAACATCAAGATGATTTACTCATGATATTTTGAGCTCGTGCTAGAGATTTTATTTCATAAGGGAGATCCAAACTCTAAAGTCAGAGGCATTATTCAGAGACTAAATGCAAGGGGAGAGACTCACTATCTAAGTGGATTGACAGAATCCTGGAGGGCAGCATTGACTGCAGTCCAGGGAAGTCCAACTCCTCAGCATCCCCAGGACCTCAGAGTTAGGTATAGTTAAATGCCCCACTCCTGTTTGGCTGTCTCTTTTGTATACTCTGTTCCATGGAATTGCCTTCCTAAGCCGGAGGACTTGACTGTATGTCTGGGTCACTTAATTTCAAGAACATAAACTGATGCTTATGGTGGCACACACCAGATGCCATTCCCCAACCTCTCTCACTTATCAGTTTCTACCTCTCTACTCGTTCTCTTAGGCTCCTTTTCCTATTCTTTCACATGCTCTAGTTCCTGTTACCATGTCTGTGCTAGTAAGTGTTGCCTTTACCTATAATACATGTTCTCCTGATCTCTGTCGTTTCTTCAATGTTACACAAAGATGTTGCTTCCTCTCTAAAACATGCCTATATTCTTCCATCATTCCTCATGTACTCATGGAATACTGAGCCGGAATATTGAGCCGGAATATGCTATTGGAGCATTTACTAATTGGTATTGTATCAGACTCCGCTCTTACAGTGTAGGGACTAAGTTTAATTCACATTGATTTTCTCCATAGTCTAAAATTTGCACAGAGGGGAGATGCCCAGTAAATACTGTGGAATGAAACATCTTGGCCGATCTTGCATTGGTGGTCCCTGTCTTAGAATTTACTGATTGATTAGGTGCTAATTTTTCTTGTTTGCTAATTTCCTTTTCTCCCAGACCATGAGCTAATCTTTGGCAGTGATCTGACTCTGTAGCGCCTGGTTTCCCTGGCTCAGTCTCTAGTTTTGACGTCTCCATTCCAGTTGGAATTGATGGCCATGATTTCTAAGTTTGCATACTACCACATTTACAAAGTTGAAGGAGGCTTAATTTGTGTTATATGACTAGTCTTTTTCCATACTGAGAATTCACTTGCTTCATTAAAAATATGGAAAGAGTAATTTAATTTACTTGGCTAGGTAATGTGAAGATAAGTGAGGTAATTTATTTGAAAGTGCTTAGTGAATGGTCAATCAGCATAAAAATGATGTTATTAGTAGCAGTCAATCGTAAGCTCTTTGAGAGTAAAATTATCTTATACGGCTGTATGGTGGATTGCACTGACTGCTCATCCAGCAGCTTTCTACACCCTACAAGCTCCTTTGTGTTTCCTTGCCAGCAGAATCCTCATCCTGCTATAGAGATTGAAAATGCCTAAATATTCTCTCTCTCTGCTGCATCTCTGACAGCTAGGACTTGGGCAGTGGACACAATTCCAGCCAATGAGATCTGAATGGAAATCAGCTCTGTGATTTCTGGGAAATATTTAGCTCCCTGATTTAAAAAAAATAAATTAAAAAAGCATGAAAATAAAATCCCATTTTCTGCTTTGCCTTGCTGTGGTTTCTGGAAGCTATGATGGCTCTCTTGCCATAGCAAGGAGAAAAGACAAAAAATGAGAGCCAGGAATCTAAGTGTGGCAGAGTGGAAAGTGGTCAGGTGAACGATTCTATCGTTGAGCAACTACACAGATCTGAGTCCTACGCTGTCTTACCTCCAAGACTTCTGCAGGGGGTAGATAATTCTTACTCTTATCAGCTAAACCAGTTTTAGCTGCATATTCTGTTCCTTACTCCCAGTACATTCTAGCTAATATATACTTCTGTTGAAGCCTTCATACTGACAAGACCAAGTTCAGGTTCTTAAATGCTCCCTGTCTGATTATATTTATCTGCATTGCATGTTTTTGTGAAATAAGCTGCTTAATGAACTGAAGTTCTTAGACTCCTTGCAAAGACAAAGAAATTGCATCCCAGGAAAACAAAGACAGATTGTTCAGATTATCTGACCACGTTATTAGCAGGACTCCGCAAGCCCAAGGCCTGAAATGAAGGAGACCTAAATTGAAAGCAGATGTGCTGTAGGCAAGATACAAAGATTCACTGAAAATGAAAACTGTGATCAAGAACAATGTTACCAATTGCGGCTTTGCAGACTAGCAATGTGAAGCTTCAGGGCCTTTTGCTCAAAGAGCCCCCACTCTTGCTTCATTGTGGTAATTGCCTGGTTTTTCTCTACATCTCTCTTTCCCTCTTGTTCATTCCTGGGGCCAACGTATCAAACTTACATAATTTCACGAGCTATATAATAATTTAACTGAAGAAAGACTGACCACAAATATGCTCAGAAACACTCAAAGTTGTGTATATGCTTTCTAAGGACACTGGCCTTAGAAAAATCCAAGGCTATTATTGAAATCCCGTGTCACCTAAAATAATCCATCTAAAATTGTTTATCAGGCTACAACCATAATATAAATGGCATCAAATGCATTTTACCAGTTGGATAACCTTCATTGTTAAAGCTTTGCTTTCTAATTCTATCCTAGCCGGCGATTTACTCTCAGCATGAAGAGGAAATATTGCTTGAATGACTGACAAATGCCCTTATCAAGTGATTTTACTGGTCTGGCAAAAGAGCCGTTAGTGGCTACAACAGTTTTATGACCCGTGAAATTGCTTGGTAGTGGAGTGATGGTGCATAAGAACTGACCAAAGCGAAGGTTCTGTTTTTAACCACATCTGGAGACCTCTGGAGCCTCTTTTCAGATATTAGGACAGAGCCCCTTCTGCTGAAATTTCCCTGAAGTGATTGATGGAATTTCAGTGCCCCAAGAGCCCAGGCTTCCTTCTCTCATAATTGCTGCCAGATTCAGTTGTTTTATTATCTAACATGGAGACTCACAATTATTGAATTGAGTCTTCCTATTCAGTTAGGTGGACGGAGGACACAGGTGTAAGCAGAAAGGTGTGAAACCAGGGAACATAGATGAGAGTGAGAAAAGACTCATTGAAGAGTTTAAAGGCGCCCACCACAGAGCAGTCTTCAGTGCCAGGGCTGGGTGATGACAGAACTCTTGAGAGAACTTGAGAGAACTCCCACCGTGGTGAACTTGGATTTGGATATGGGAAGACTGACATCCAAGGGATTTGGGATTATTGGCATGAGTCCCCAGTTGTGGTGGCCTCTCAGGCACCCCTGGTCATTTCAGCTCACCTGTGACAATGAAGAGAACAGGTTGACTGCTGCCTTGATAGAAGTGTGTGAAGGTTGGAAGAATTGCAGTTGCAGTAGCAGAAGTGGCCAGGAGAGGTCAGCGTTCAGGAAGACATGGGAGGACTCGGCTGTTGGGGAAGGCCGCTACAGCCACAAGCAGTTCAGGAGTGGTAGGAATCTTTGACGCAGGCAAGAAAGGTGTAGTTTTCTCTCACGGATTTGAACGTGAGATAATTTTTTTGTAAGTTCAGCATGGTAGGACTGCTGTGGGCCCAGTCTTTTCCTTCATGGTCCAAGACTAGTTAAATTTGTTTTCTTTATAATCGACTATTTTCCTGCTACCTCTATTTCTCCTTGACATTTATACTCTTTTCTTTCTTATCTTTCTGTTATTAACAGCTAGCCCTTTACATAGTATTTATGTATGTCTTCTGGCACACATATATGCACACATACAAGACAAACATACACAGAAACACGTACTTGCTTGTACATAACACAATTAGATGTGTTTCTGACAGTGTTTATTCTAAAATTTCCAATTAATATCACATTACTTTGTCATGCCATTAAATACTTTTGGAAAATTTCCAATTAATATCACATTACTTTGTCATGCCATTAAATACTTTTGGAAAACATGACTGTTAACAACTGCTCCCTATTCTATTAACAGGATATAAGTAATTCATGTAACTACTCCATCATCGAGCTTTTCTATCATTTAGTGTGGGCTCTGTCTGACCTCAATAGTGTCCTCCTTACGGAGAGTCAAAGTAACATGCTTTCTGTGCTTTGAGGACACAAGATGGGGGAAGAAACCTAGTATAGTAGAAACTGCCTGGGATCTATGCTTAGCAGATTTGTATTTCCATCCGTACTCCACCCCCTCTTAGACAATCATATAACCTATTTTACCTAGTTTTCTCACATGTAAAAACAGGAATAATGATAGATATAGTTTATATGGTTATTACTATTAAGTTGTAAGATTATAAGGTTATTATAGAAATGAACTAAACCTTGGGAAAGCAATGGCACTTCGAAAGGTAAAAAGTATATTCTAAGAATTACAAGGACTTTCCCTTTCCTAGGCAAAATCATTAGAAGAGGACAAAAACCAAGCGGCAATTATACTCACACCAGTCAGTGTTCCTGGTCTCTCTCACACACACAGAAAGAAACCTGCTCTAACTAAATGGAATTTATTGAAAGGACAGTACATAAATCTCTGACTTTAGGGGGAGGGCTGATGAAATAGACTCAGAAAATGTGACAAAATTTGGAGCCATGTCACAACCAACATTTTATTCTGCAAGTAGGAGCAATGCCTCACTCCATTGCCGCTGGACCCTGGTCTCCAGGACATCAGTCCCTATTGTCACCTACATCCTCATCCTTAGACACTCGACTCTTACTTGACTCTCAACTTCACCTCAGCTGCTCTGAGTAAACACTAATTCTTTCTTTACTTGCTTTTAGCAATATTTCTGTAGTTTTTAGAGTGTATGTTTTGTACTTCTTCTGTTAAATGTGCTCTGAAGTATTTCATTTTTATGATGTCTCTTAAATGAATTGTTTCCTTAATTTAATTTTCAGATTGTTTATTGCTAGTATATGGAAACTCACTTGGTTTTTGTGTATTGATCTTGTTTGTACTTTGCAAAGTTGCTGAATGCACTTATTAGTTCATCTGTATTTTTAGTCGATTTCTTAGGAGTTTCTATATGCAAGATCATGTTATTTGGAAATGGAGATTGTTTTATTTGTTCCTTTCTAATCTGGTCCCCCCCCTTTTCTTTCCTAGCTATCCTGGCTTGAACCCCCAATACAATAGAAGTGGCAAGAGTGGACATATTCATCTTCTTCCTGTTCTTAGGGGGAAAGCATTAAGTCTTTCACCATTAAGTATGATAATAGCTTAGTTTTTCCATAGATGCCATTTGTCAGCTTGAGAAAGTTGCCTGCTATTCCTAGTTTGTTGAGTGTTTGTTGTTGTTGTTGTTAATCATAAAAAGGTGCTGGATTTTGTGAGAAGTTAAGTTTGTTTTTGTTTGTTTTGTTTTGTTTTTTCTTCCTCCATCTGTTGAGTTGATCATGTGGCTTTGGTCCTTTATTGATTTTGGTGTATTACATTGATTGATTTTCATGTATCAAACTATTTGGTTGTGGTGTACGATTCCTATTATGTATCGTGGATTCTATTTGCTAGGATTTTATTGAGGTCCCAATTTTCTCTGAAATATATTGTATTACTCTTTCAAGGTTCAGAGGCTCAAATTCTCATTTGGAATGTCATCAGGCCACAGCTGCCAGAGAGCTGGGAAACGCAAGGGTTTTTTTGCTGTTTTTTTTTTTTTTTTTTTTTTTTAGGGAGCAAGATCTAGAATTCCATCTCTACTTTGAGATTCCCCTCGAATAGGAAAAATTTTTTCCATACTAGCCATCCAAAAATGACAAATGTTCATTATAACGTTCCCTATAAACATTCATATGTTGGAAGTTATTATTTTGTGTTACAAATTAATATTTATATTTATAAGCATACAGTATAAAATACCATGAAAGGGGCAGGGTTTTGGTTTGAGAAGGTGAATTGTTTTGCACTTTCACTTTGATGTGCAGCCTCTTCAGTGCCTTGGGGCTAACGGTGTGGGCACGGGGAGAGGTTTACTACCTACATTACAGATGCCAATGGTCACCTGGGGGGTGATTTTGGTGGAATAAATGTACTTCAAGTACTGAAGAGCCTCTCTCTCTACTTTTCTTCTTAAAGCTATTGCCTGCTGCTGGGTGAAGATGGTAAGAACCTATCTCAAGAAAGTCAGAGGTCCCCTTTTATCTCCACTCAGTTCCCTGCTTCTGTATAATTCTTCCTCCGTACACCTCCTTCTATTCAGCACACATAGCCGAGTGTACTGGCGAAGCAGGTGTGAGACCTTCAGCAGCCCCGCCACAGGATTTGGAAGAGGAGTCAGAGAGAGGTAAGTGCCAAACCTGGGCCCCTCTAGCACGGTGAGAAATCACCAATCAAGGTGCTCAGTGCATGCTTATGAATTGATTATCTACATCCCTGATTTAACACAGGACTGCCTTCGCACAGCCCGAAGGAGAGAGCATGACATTGCATACTGTGCTGAGCAGAACTCACTTTTGAGTTTTGGTCACAGAACTACCAGATCTCTGAGGAGAGATCGGTTAACCTGCAGTTTACGCTCTACTGAGGGCAAGGCATCACTGATAATTGAACACATGCGTCTCTTGACGACAGGCTGATGTTACTTACCAACTAGCCTGTCTCCCAGTGTGCTACTCAGAGCGAATGAGCTCATTCTCTGATTATAGAGGAATGCAAGCTAAACATGCTCTTACATTTTAAATTAAATCCTGCATTTTTTCTTGGAAATTAATTTAAAATGATCAGATACATGTTTATTTGATATAGGAAATGCTTCTGAATCTTGCTGGAGGGACATCAGATGAGAATTTCATCATCAGGATGGAACAGGGGACAGGGTCATGACTCTACCAGGAAGTTGCTAGTGACAGATGAGAGATGATGATCGGGACACTTACCCTCTGGGGACAGATGGTGGGATGTATCGGCATCATCACATTCTGAAGTGAAGAATAGTGAAGTGGGAGATTGTGAAAAACCCTGTTATGGTCATTTTCAGTTTTTGCAAACAGAGCCAAGTTCATGTTCAGGCCAATAGGAGGAGCCTGTCCATGGTTTGGGATTTGAAAAAAGTGAAAAAATGGTCTCTGAACTCTGTAAAACCCCATTAGCACATTATTAATGACCCTAATACCATCATTAAGAGCCATTTTTGTGGGTTTCAGGCATAGCTCTTCAGCAGTGCTCTTTTAAAGTTAAAATATTCTTGGGAAAAGAAACACGTGAAACCATAGTCAGCTTTTCTCCACTTAGTCTGAAACATTTTTTTCCCTTCATTTATTTAAGACACCATTATTTGGCACCTACCACATAGTATTTTCTTGGTATTGTGTGTATGTGAATGGAGGATACACAGACAAATCCTAGAGCTTTTCCTTTTTAGAGCTTAAAGTCTGGTTAAGAAAATAACACATGTGCATCAATCACTTTAATATCAGGCACACAGTGATGTATACCTTGAACAAAATGAAGGTAGATTTCAGAAAGGAGAAAAATTTCCCTTAGTCTTATATCCATTTATTAATTTAAAAGCTTTATTCAATAAACATTTATTGAGCCACACTATGTGCTCGGCACTGTGCTAGGCACATACGGAAAAAAACAGGCATATTGCCTTTCTTCATGGAGTTTGCAGTCCAGATGGGGGACAGTGATTAAATATATAAGTTCATCAATGCATAGATAGCTACATTTTGTGTGTTAGCTCCAGATAAAGAAAACAAACTGCTCTACAGAGGGGTAATAAGGTGGCCTCAGTTAGCCTGGGATGTTGGGAAAGGCCTCTGTAGAAGTGACATGTAAGTGAAGAGCCAATATTGAGGAGGAGTTAGCTGGACAAAGACCAGGAGAAGAGCAGAGGGACCAAAAAACCAAAAATAGAGGAACAAAAACTCCCTTGACACATTCTCTGAGTATGGTATAGAAGTGGGAGAGATTAGGGCAAGATGTAGTAGGAGATGAGCAAACCTAGGGAAGCAAGTACTGATGGACCGAACAGTATACATGGAATATTCTGGAAAGTGATTAAAAAAAAAAAAAAAGAACTTCTCCCTTCACGACAGTGAATAACCATGAGCCTAGAAATGGAAATTATGTTCTTATGAGGATATTATGAGGGCTTAATTAATGAATGTGGTAAAGTGCCTACTATGTGTCTTGGTGTATAGCATCTCCTCAATAAATCTTAGCTCTCTTTCTTTCTCCTTTCTCTTTTATCTAGTTTCCTTGCTCTCATTTTTATTTCTGGATAAAAAAGGAGGCATAACTGGATGGCTTAGTGGGCATCAGGTGTTGTTGGGTACCTAGAGTCAGAGAGGTATACAAAAATGGGAGTGGGAGTCACTGAAGGCAGGGTGACCATCCTACTGCGACCTTGGGAGGCAGTATGTGCAGTGGTTAAGAGTGTGGTCTTTGAAGTATGGAGCTTCCCTCTGGTTCCTGTGAGCCATGGGATTATGATTGACTAAGCCTCATGTGCAAATTTAGATGAGTATTTACATCAATATGGTTGCTATGAGCACAAATATAACAAGGTCATCTATGTCAAGTATCTAGCACAGTACCCAGCACATGGTATAGTAACTACATAGAGCTTTGCTGGGAATCGATCCTCCCTAACTGATACTTGCTTCTTGTGTGTGAACTGCGCATGCTGTTTCTTCATGGATCCTTCTCCATGGGCATCAGGAAACTCACATCTTAGTCTTATGGCTTCTAAGGAGCAGTAGTCCCAGGAGTTAAATTTGGGGAAAGAAAGAGGAAATAAACAGGTAGGGAAATAAGGTGACTTCAGAAGAATTGCTTAACATCCCTGTTTCAAAATTGCAGATGTTTTATTTAAATACATCTTTTATATAAGTTTTTTTAAAATTTTGAAACGGTTACAGATTTATAGAAAAATTGAGATGATAGTAGTATAGAGGTTTCCCATATTTTCTTTATTATCAACACCTTACGTTATTATGATCCATTCATTACAATGTATGTACTATTATTGATAAATAATTATTAGCTAAAATCCATATTTTATTCATATTTCCTTGTTTTTACTGAATGCCTTTGTACAAAATTTCCTGGGATCCCATCCATGATACCACATTACATTCTTGGTCATGTCTCCTTAGGTTCCTCTAGATTGTGATACCTTCCCAGATTTTCCTTGTTTTTGATGAGCTTGTCACTTTTGATGAGCTTGTCACTTGTCACTACTGTTCAGACATTTTGAAGAATGGCCCTCAATGTCTGATATTTTTATCATGATTAAACTGGGGTTATATGTTTTGGGGAGGAATACTGCAGAAGTAAAGTATCATTTTCATTACATCATATCAAGGGTATGTACTATCAACATGATTTATCACTTTTGTTGAGGACAGCAAGTACTCATTTGGGGGGACTACAAGGGAACCAACTTTCATTGAGTGACTAGCTAGGTCTGTTTTATTTATTACTTATTTTCTTTATTATTTATTTAATATTCATAATCACCTTAAGAATTATGTCTTAATCACCATTATTTTGTAGTTGGGGAAACTGATATGGAGAGAAATTGAAAAACTTTCCCACCTCAGCATTTAAAATATAGACTTAGTATTCAGAAGTCTCAGGTGTCTGATGCTAAAGTCTACTTTCTTTCTACTATACCAATTTGTCTTCCTTGTAATTGGGCACAACCTTCGATGCTGGTTGGACTTGAGATTTATCTGAATAGAATTAAAGGAGTTGTGTGATAAGCCAATTAATAAATTGAGTAGGAAACATGTGGCTTCTCTGATATTGGATTCAGATGCATATTTTATCTGGAGGCATTCGTTGGTAATTTAAAGGTACACTTCCTACTAATTTAGTCTCAAGAGGGATCTCCTTTACAAATTGAAGCTGGTGAGTTCTAATGAAATGTGAAAAAGCAGAGGTGAGCAAACATGTTCAGATATCATGTGCTATCCCCATAAATAGATGAACTTCCTTAGATTTGATCTGGAATTTTGATGAGCAGTTGATGAAATATTCAGAGGAAAATAACCCTGCAATTTGCTCATGCCAATTCGTTCCTTTGGGTGAGGGATTTTTACGGTGCCAGGAGACAGAGTGAGAGGATTGACCGTGAGTCACTATTTAAATGTTCTCGGTGCAGTGACCTACCTCCCTGCTGGTATTCATTTAATCAGTGAGGCAGTGATGTCCAGGGAACACATGTTAAATGAGTTTCTGAACCTTATTTCTTTCTAGGCCAGATACACGTGCCTTTAACAAATTTTAAAGTGTTGGTTACAAAATGGAAAGGTATCTCATCACTACTAGTTACAAACTCTACATAAGCATTTAATAGAGATAGTCTAGAATAGTGCTGATATCAGGGATATAGGGATTTTACTGACCTCAGAATGAATCAGGAACAATAAGTGAGACAAGATGCACATCTTAATTTTTGAATTAGAACTATAGAAAAGAATGACAGCTGGGCTGAAGCTAGGGTTCCACTAGATGATGGGCTGAAGGGGTTGATGTGTACAACTATGCTTAAGGACACTTGGAATTCTGTAGCAGACACTGTGTGGCCTACCAGTTATTTTTCCCTTACTTCTTGGTAGTAATATCTCAGATTTCTTTTGGAGAACAACTTCTGCCCAGAATGCTGGTCTTCAAACTTGTGTTTTCAAGAGTAGAACCTGATTGGTCTGAACAAATCGAGATAGCCCCCTCCATGCTCATACTAATTGGTTATGGATGAGCAAGTGATTTAAAAGGATCTAATTAGAAAGATAAAGAGGATCCAATTAGAGTAAATCTCAGGAATTTTATTTGAAATGATGAGAATAAGATTCTACTGGCATTGAGAGAACCTTAGAAGTGTTACAGTCCCAAGGGAAAGAGCCTGGATTTGTTGGGGACCGTGAGGTAGAATCCTGGAATGAAGCCACATCTGAGGAAGAGAACATGTGGTAGATTCTGGAGATGTCTTTTGATTCTAGATCAAGCTGGTGTTACCTGAAGTCAGATGTCAGACATGAGAAAATAAATCATCTTTTTTGTTTGTTTAAGGCTGTCACACACATCTATTTATTTATTTCTTTGTTATTTACGCCTGAAAAATTTATAAGTCTCCCTTTTGAAATGGCACTGGCCTCCAATTCAGCCACAACACAAGGGCAAATTATGGGGAAAATGAGAAAAAAATCACCGTAAAGTTCACCGTGAGTGAAAAGAATGCCTGGCATGTGTGTCTATGCTGCTGTCTTGATGGGTGAGACTCTAAGCCCTATGGGTGCCTTGTGCACAATTCCCCCCCAGCTCCCACGCATGGGGGAAGAAGAGTGAAGTGGTGAAACCTGTTCACTAAGGGCTTCTTGCATTCTGCTCTGAAGTTCCCTCCCACAGAGACTGAGAGAGCTGAGGCAGAGAGAAGAAACCAGAGAGGTGGACAAGGTTGATAGTCAGAGGTTGCTGCTATGGAGGTGGTTGGGTCCTGAGAAGAAATGCAAGCAATCCGTACAGCAGTAGCAGAGGGACTGCAGCCCTGGTTCTGTGAGGAAGGAAACATGGGGGAACGTTGGGGGAACTTAGCTACAGTCAAAGCTGCTGGGGCATAAGTGTCTTCCAGGCTGTACATGGAAGCATCCCTGAGGTGATTGAAATTTATTTTGGAAGTGAAAACCCTAAAAAGGGAAAGCACATATATTTGTCAGCAGGGTGGGTACAGGTATTTCTCAGTGACAGAGCCTGGGACAGTGTATTTGGGGGCATAATCACTCCGGTTTACCAGACATGCTCTGTGGTTGATCGTCTACCTACTTCAGAGCATTCAGTCCCCAGAGAAGAAAGACAGTGCATTCTCAGTATTGAAAGTGTCAGTTTCAATCAATGACAGGAATGCTCTTTGGAGACTTTAACTTTGTGAGTCTATCAAGGGGTTAGATATTTATTTGAGCCTGCTGTATGGCACTAGTCTGCAAGTCAGGAACTTGGGTTCTATGTTTGGCTGTGCTTTAATTAGCTGGTCCTTCAGACTTCCTGGGTCCTTCTTGGCCACTAACTAGTTACAGATACTTGGATAAATTTTTAAACCTCCTTGGTTTCATTTTCTGCAAAATGTAACAAATATATCGCAGAGCTGCTGTGAGGATTGAATGGAGTAATATATGTAAATCCTTTAGGACAGTGCCTAGAACACAGAAAAAAAGATCTCAAATGAGTATATCTTCCCAAAGTTGTGATTTTGGGGTGGGGAAAAAGATATGTGAAATTGCTTAATATTAAACTTCTTAGGAATAAGGAATCCAAAGTCTAATAATCTTCACTCTCCCTATTGACCTTCCACAGATGAACCCAATGCCATTCAAAATAAGGTTTAGTTGGATGTCTTCCTAAGAAGGATGTAACCGTATTCATAGCAATGGGCTCCAGATGGAGCAATGAGAGTGTGGGACATCTGTGGAAAGAATGTTTGAAAATAAAAATGGCCTATTTCATCATATACGATTTAGATCCATTTATCTTCTGTGCATTCTTTGTGGTAAATTTGGGGCTATCCTTTAACAGAAGGAACGTGTGAGGTATCTAGAAGGGTAAGAATGGTGCTAGGGATGGGATCTTTTCTTTCTTTTTTTTTCTTTAAAGCTAAGGGATGAGAGCAACATGATATATTGATTTACCGGTTTGAGAAACTTCAAGTTTTAGTAATACTAGTACCCTCACAACCCTATTATTAATTGGATGTCGCTCATCAAAGTTTTCTGACAATGAGAAAAATATTCAGATCCAAACACAAAGTCAAAGAAATACAAACAAGCAGCAAAATCTTCAATTAACAGAAGATATTAGAAAGAGTGCTCCTTTGACAAGACTCACCAAATGAAGTGCTTTTTCATCTCAAGCAATTAAAAAAAATATTACAACTTGAGAGTAACAGTCAGTTTCAAGAAAATCGATGCCAATTAAACAAGAACAGGCTGTTCTTTCTAGGGTATCACCCTCGAGGAGGGAAAACATGACATCACCCTTTGTCACAGACGTACTGACAGGATGTCAAGCCATAATATATGATAGGACCGCACAGGTGTTTTGAGTCAGTTTAAAGAGCCAGTGATAAAGAGCACGTACTTGTGTAGAATTGGTAAGTATATTTCCCTAGAGGGGGTGCATACTCAGACGCTTTGCATGAAGGAATGGTTATGTTATTGGAAAGAGAATGATCTTCTGGATGCTCTTCAAAACTCTTAACAGAATTTTCTTGTGGCAGGCTAATGTTGTGTTCTATGAAGAGTAAACAATACAAACTAAAGTCTTGATGTCAGATTAATCCTTTAACTTATGTCACCTCTTTATTAAGAAATCGAGGCTGAAATTCTTGTTTCCCCCTTGATGATATAAACATGTGGCTCCTTTGCCCCATTCCTGAGGGTTTGCTCCTTCAACTCTCCTACCTTTTAAGACCTCCTTCTCCCATCTCCCCTGGGGCATTACCTTTGTAGACACCTCTTTTCTATATCTTCAATTTTTCCTTCACTTGGACACCATGCACGCCCTTGCTAAGGGGTCTTTTTTCTTCCCTTCTTCCACAAACTTCTCTAAATCTTATTCACTCTCTGAAACCAGTTCTTCCTCACCCTTCCTCTGCTGCATAACCCATGGCACTCTGCTTTTGCCCTTCTTGCTCAAAAGAGCTGCTCTTCTTGAAGGCACTGCTGATTTCCTGATAAGAATTCTGCTAGGCATTCTAGTAATTGCCTTTCTCGGGTGGCCCTGTTTCATTTGCTATTGTTAATCCCTTTTGACTTTTCAAAATGATGTTCTACTTTTTTAACAGTCATGACACCACAGTCTGTAGTTTCTCTCACTACTTCTCTGACTTTTTCCTCTTGCCTTTTTGCATTTATTTTTTTTTCTATTTCCCAAAGTGTCTCATTCAACCCGCAGCTCTTAGTCTACACATACGTTGTCCATGTGACCACCAAAGGAATCCATTTAAAATTGGGGTTTGATCATACCACTTGATTGCTTTAAATCCTTCCGTAACTCTCCAAGGATAAACTCCTCTGTGTGCAAATATTCTCACCTGTGGTTTGTCGGTCCCCTGCCTAACTCCATAGCCCCATATTATTCTCTGCTTTATAATTTACAATCTGGTATTTTCAAGCTACTCATATTTCCCCACTCTATTTTCTCACTGTTTTGCTTCTGTTCCTATTGCGCCTTTTGCCTGGTTTGTCCTTCTCTCCTGTACTTCCCTCCACCCCACCAATTTGCCTGGTTAGCACCTGCACAGCTTGGTCTAAGCTCAAGTATATATTAAGGAAGCCCTCCCATTTCCCCAATGGCCAGGTTAGGAGACGTGTGCCTGTCTCCATCAGTATACCCACCCAGATTTTATAATTGTCCATTTATGGGTCTGGACTCACTATAGATGGTAGGTCCTTTGTGAGCAGAAGCCCAGCAGAGTGCCTGGAACATCAGTTTAGTTAATCCTCTTAATACTCGCTCCCAAAAAAAGTCTCAGGAGAAAATCGCCTTTCTTTGTTTCATTCTGGCAGAACTTTATGTATTTGGTAACTTAAATTCTGCCAGACTTATTTATTTTGTGCTACTTGTAGGGATTAAAGGCTTTGAGGACCTAGACAAGAAAAAAAGAAATTAGGTAAAAAAATAAAATAGGTGAAAAGATATACTGTTTTCTATGGATTCATATTATGGGAATACAAGGTATTTATTTTACTCTGGAATACCAAAACTTACTAACAGTCAGGACATAATGACATTTGTATTTATTAAATACTATAGGTAGTACTTCTGATATTTGTGCCCCAAAGACTCACGATGTAGGAAAGGTGATCATGTTTTATTCTTTGGATGAAATAGTTTTCTTTAGCCATGAGCTTGAGAAACATTAAAAAATGAACAACGTGAGTTCTCCCATTTTTCATTCCAACCCTCATACCTTAGACCTTAGGACTTACCTCAAAGTCAGGGCAAACTTAGATCTGTGTACTTAGATAAAAGGTAGCTCCAAATTATAATATTTATATTATATTTATATTATATAATATTTATAGTATATATATTTATGTTATATATATTTATAATATATTACATTATATAAAATATATAAAATTATAAAATATATAAAATATATAAAATTATATAATATATATTATATATTACATATTATATATTTATATATAATATACAATATATATTATATAAATACATATAATATACTTATATATTATATTATATAATTAATAATATAGTATATATAATATATACTATATTATATTTATATTATATAAATATATTTATATTATATAAATATTATTTATATTTATATTTATATATTTATATTATATATTTTATTTATATATTCTCTATATTTATATTATATATTTATATTATATAAATATAATATTTATATTTATACTTATATTTATATAATATAAATATAATATTTATATTCTCTAATCGATATCCACATTCATGAGTTATTGGTAAATGGTTTCATCAAACTTATTCTACTTTTAAGTGCCAGAGAGATAAACTACTTCATCCACACTTTTGGATAACCTGAGCTTGTCCTACTTTCTTAGTATACCCCAGCATTCACATCTGGGTATATCTTCTTTAATTAAACATATCATAAAAGTTAAGCATAAAGCCCCAGAAAAAATACTGATGGTATAATTTTCAACTATTATAAAAACTCCATGAGATCTGTGGGACTGTTTTGACATCCATGATTTTTGTTTAACACACTGCAACAAAAGGCCTCTCTCTTGTGATTCATTAGGTCTTTCACTTTTGCTGAATTTCCTCTGATACTGTTTCATTCATGCAACACTGGAATGCATTGCTGCCAAAAAAAAGAGGATGTGAAAGGAAAGAAACAATCTGTCCCTAAAAATCACTTGGGCCTTCGCTAAAAAACCAAGAGACTGGCCCTAATAAGATACTCTAGGGGAACCAACTTGGAAAGGCCCTGGTGTCATCCTAAGCACATCTCCCCTCACAACAGCAATCTCTACTGTAACCGTCTCAAGTGCTAGTAATTTAACTCCCACGTGCATATATCAGCTGGGGGAACATTCTTGCTCATGATGTGTATATTTTCTATGCATATTTTAAAGGATTGCTTCTTATGAATTTCATTTTATATTCTATTCATTTGCTTTACATTATAACTAAACTTTTCCTCAGTCTTCATGGCTTGCCCCTCTTCCTTCCTGTCTTCCATTTATCAGGCATCAGATTTTAACACCAACGTTAGTTTGGGGTCAGAGAGATGTGCACCTGAACCTTGGCCCTAGCACTTCTTAACTGAAGGACATTCGCTGTGTTACGTAATATCTCTAAGCTTTAATTTCTCGTCTATAAAATTGGAGATCATAATGATTACAGAGCTGTTACAATAATCAAGTTTGATAAGTACCTTCATGTTAATTATAACTCTTTCCTTTTTTTTTTTTTTTTGAAATTGAATATCCAGTGGTATAATAGACCCTGTCCCTGACCTCACGTTTCTCAGAGTTTACTGAAGAAGAGACACAAGTGTTGATTAGTGTGTTTGTTACTAGAGCTCCTCACAGTAAAGCCCTGATGAACATGTGATGGTTCTTCAGGCTATCCATAATGATTGAAACAAAACTTAAAACATTTTAAACATTCTGGGGTGCCTGGGTGGCACAGCGGTTAAGCGCCTGCCTTCAGCTCAGGGCATGATCCCGGTGTTATGGGATCGAGCCCCACATCAGGCTCTTCCGCTATGAGCCTGCTTCTTCCTCTCCCACTCCCCCTGCTTGTGTTCCCTCTCTCGCTGGCTGTCTCTATCTCTGTCAAATAAATAAAATAAAATCTTTAAAAAAAACCACAACATTTTAAACATTCTATTGATAGTTATGTATCATAAATTTTAGAAATTAAAATAATCAAAAATAGAGAAAAGAAAATCATATTCTACTCAAAGCATGCTGACATCTTGTGGTATTTATTTTCAGATATTTTTCTTTGTGCTCTATTTATATAGATATATCTACTGCATATATTACACTTCTGTAAAAAAAGGGATTCACATTAAATACTGCATTTTGTGACCTTATTTTGTCTTTCAGTAATGGACTATGATTTACCTTCCAGAACCGCAGTTTTTAAACACCCTTTTCTTTTAGCCAAAATGCTACATTTTGGATATTTCATCCCCTACTTTATAGGCATTTCTGTTTTCTTTTTCAAGGCATCCCAGGGGGAATTCAGTGTTTTCTTAACAGAGGTAATTCTTGCCAGGATTTGGTGGTGACGTAATGTGGTAGCAGCGTCAAGCTTTGTCCCCAGAACTCTAAATGTCACTTGTAACATCTGCTTTGTTGGTGGACCCTTGCCAGAAAAAGAAATATATAGGACAAGGTTGTTCTTCATTCCCCAAGGCCCCACCATTTTTAGTACTATAGCACTTAAAACCGAGCACAGTGAAAAAAAAAAATGTAACCTCTTTAATCTTAAGTGTTTTAAAAAAATATTTATTTATTTATTATGGGGGAAGGGCTGAGTGGAGGGAGCGAGAGTCTTTTTTTTTTTTTAATATTTTATTTATTTATTTGACAGAGAGAGAGAGAGACAGCCAGTGAGAGAGAGGGAGCACAAGCAGGGGAATTGGGAGAGGAAGAAGCAGACTCCCAGTGAACAGGGAGCCCGATGTGGGGCTCCGATCCCAGGATCCTGGGATCAGGCCCTGAGCTGAAGGCAGACGCTTAACAACTGAGCCACCCAGGCACTCCAAGGAGTGAGAGTCTTAAGCAGACACTGTGCTGAGCGCAGAGCTGGACTCAGGGCTCAGTCTCATGATCTTGAGATCATAATCCTGAGATCACGCACTGAATTGAAACCAACAGTGGGGCGCTCAGCTGACTGTGCCACCCAGGTGCCCCACTTTAATCTGCAGTTAAAAAAAATCTTATTAACTGACCCCACTTAACTTAGGTTCTAAATGAATTCAGGCAGAAACAGTGCAGAAATGTTCTTTTTCAGAGTCTATGCAAAAAAGGTTTTACAGAGAAAATTAATAACATTAATAACATGCCCAGAAAAGGGTAGTTTAGATTCTTGAAAAGAAAATTATTTTCATATTTTTTGAGATATTATTTAGGTATAAACATCATTTATATAGTACATGTATTTTGGACACCTCGATTTCCCACCTGATGTGTCTACTTTCAGTGAATTCCTATTTCCTGGTTCCGATTTAGAATGGGCTGGAGAAAGCGGTGTGGAGTTTGCAAAGGTCTTTGGTGGAGTTGTATGTTCACCATGCAGCTTTGCTAGATGATTCGGGGAGTGCTTCTCTTATGGGTCCAGCATGGAGCAGAGAGAGTCAGTGGGAACAAAGGGTTGGGGTTCTTGTTTCCATTCTTGCTGTTCACCTTAGGTTCTGCCCAACATGAGAGTAGGAAACATGTTAGCAAGATCTGAGACTTTGGTGTATTTATAGGAGCCAGGCTATTGTTCAATGGACATAAAGCTTCAGCTATGCAAGATGAATAAATTCTAGAGATCTACAATACAATGCAGTACCTGCAGTTAAGAATACTGTATTTAAGTTTGTAGATCTCATGTTAAGTGGTCTTACCACAATAAGAAAGAGAGAAGGAAAGAAAGAGAGAAACAGGAAGGAGGGAGGGAAGGAAAGAAGAAAGGAAAGAAGGTGGGAAGAAAGGAAGGAAGGAAGGGAGGGAGGGAGGGAGGGAGGGAGGGAGGGAAGGAGGGAGGGAGGGAGGGAGGGAGGAACGAAGGAAGGAAGGAAGGAAGGAAGGAAGGAAGGAAGGGAGGAAGGAAGGGAAAGACCTGGGGGAAGTGGGATTTGAGGATAAGGGAAGATGATTCCCCTTCTTCACTTTGATTAATAGGGATATTTCAAACACTAAATTTGGATAGTTTACTTTCCAATTTTTTACTTTCCTAATTTTACAGAGCTGTTCAAGTAATTGACAAGCTGTTGCTTCAAATTGTCCTTCCCTCCTTAAGTGACCTTATGGTTACAACATTTTTATTGTCAAATGCAACTATTCTTTCTCTTTCTTTAGTGGTGGGAGATGGAAGAGAATCTTCCTGTCTATTTCCATACCTTCCCCTTTGGTATTCTTTTTGACTTCTCATTATCTTATTGATGAAGGATTTTTCTAGGTCTATCTGTGTTTAAATTAGGAGCTTTGTTGAAAGCCAGGATCTGATCTTTTGATTACTTTTCGTTTCTCTGACTGCTTTACACAGAAGGGGTTCAATATATTTTGGTTGAAAATACTGACTGACAGACCAAAGTTTTAAATGTCAAAGAGAATATTCTATTGTATAGTACATAATTCAAAAGGCCTTTGAAGACCAGAAATAGAAAACAAGCAAAGTCACAGAAGCCTCTTTGATTCCCACACAGAAGTCAGAGCCGCATTAGATATTCTCAACCGTCAGAGAAACATCTGGGATTCTGTGCAATGCTTTTCTTTCTTACCACTAACTGTAGAACAAATTTGGACTATTTCTATCATAAATGAAGGTAACAAATAGACAAGATCAAATATGCAAGGTCTATCCACTCTCCCTCCCCTGAAATCCAGGTATTTTATTTACAGGCAAAGGCATATTACTGTCTGTCAAGAGAGGAATGCAAACAAAAAATCAAAAGATTAAATATGTTGACTCATAAATAAACTTCAGAATCTTTTCCCAGTTTGGGCCACATATTCAGAATTCCCAATAAGTTATGTGTGTTGAGATTTATTCCAAAAAGCAAATCATGGTTCTGCAGTATTTCCCTCCCTCTACCTCTTTGGCTTAAGCTACTTCCTAAAAATCAGAAAAGGAGTTTCAAAAGCCCCGGATTTCATTAATCAGTCCAAATGAAATGTTTTACCATGTGTATTAGTTTGCTGGGGATGCCGTAACAAATACCACAGACTGGGTGGCTTGAACAGTGGAAATTGACTTTCTTGCAGTTACAGAGACTAGAAGTCTAAAATCAAGGTATCAGCAAGATTGGGTTCTTCTGAGGCCTCTCTCCTTGCCTTACAGATGGCTGTCCTCTCCCTGTGTGTTCACATGGTCTTCCCTCTGTATATGTTCTAATCTTTTTTATAAACCATACTGGATTACAGCTTACGCTAATAACCTCATTTCAACTTAATCACCTCTTTAAAGATCCTATCTCCAAATACCATCACATTCTGAGGTACTAGGGATTAGGGCTTCAACACACAAATTTTTGGAGTCTGCAATTCAGCCCATAACACCATGTTTGATGATACATATACGTAATAGCAGAAGGTCTCTGGACTTTGGTCATAATGATTATTTTATAGGATTTATTTCAAAAAGTAAGTAAATAATCTTCTTATTCTTTCATAAAAGTACCTCTGTATAAAGCAAAGTTTTTAAAATTCTGAATGATTTTTGAATAGTCAAAAGCCTTTTTTTCACATCTGTTGAGGCAAAGTTAGTATTTTTATTTTTTGTTCTGTTAATATGATAGGTTACATGGGTTGACTTTCAAATGTTAAAACAATACTTTCTTGGGGTTAATCCTATTCGATCACAATTTAAATACTGCTAGAATTTGCTGTTAGTATTTTTGTCATGAGGGATATTGCTGTTCATTTTCTTTTCTTGAAATATTCATCTCAGGTTTTGGGATCAGGATTGTTCTGGCTTTACGAAATGAGTTTGGAAGTATTTTTTCTGTTAAGCACTTGTTTAGAATAATTTTTTTTTTTCTCCTAAATGTTTGATAGAATTCACTGGTGAAGTATCTGAGCTGGAAGTATTTTTGTGGGAAGGAATTCATTTGCATATTCAGTTGTTTTTAACTGATACAGGACTGTTGGCATTTGTCTCTTTCTTCCTATATAAATTTAGTTAATTTAGTTCTTTCAATGAATAAACATTACTGGTTGTTTGTTAAATTTGGATAACTGTTTTTAATAATAATTCTGTGTTACTTTTTAACTGCTATTGTCTAAATATAGACAATAGTCTGTGGTAGTGTTTCCTCTTTCATTTATAACATTGATAGACTGTGCTTTCTGTCTTTTTTCTTACATATTAAGCCAGAAGGACTATAAATTTTATCTTTTCAAAAAACAAATTTAGTTTCATTAATTTTTTTCTCTATTATTTGTCTGTTTTCTTTCATTCATTTGTATTTTTTATGATTTTCTTTCTTCAACTTGGTGTTTATCTTGCTCTTTTTTGTCTGTTCATAAAATAAAAGGCTATAGAGCTGATTTCAAATTATATTTGTTTTCTAATATTAGTTTTCCTGTATCAGTTTCCCTCTAAGTTCTGCTCTAGCTGCATCCCACAAAGTTTGATATGCTGTGTTTTCATTATCATTTATTTTAAGTAATTTTTAAAGTTTCCATTGTGATTTTTGAACCATTTATGGTGGTTTAGAATTATAAAGCTTAATATTTGTATTATTAATATCAAATTTACATTTAGGTTAGAAACTTTTATGTAATGAATTTAATTCTTTGAAATTTACTGATTTTTTTTTTCTAAAAAGCCTAATTTATAGTCATTCTGGTGACTGTTTTACCAGCTTTTGAGAAGAATGTGCACTCTGCCGTTTTTAGATGGAGATGTAGAGCTCTATGGCTCAAATAATCTCATCAATTTGCTTTTTAATATTCCATATTTCATATTTACTTGTTCTATAAATTACTAACGCTGGAATATTAAAATTACTAACTACAATTGTGTATTTTTTGCTTTTCTCTTTAGTTTTATAATTGTCATTGTATGTTTTTAAACCTGTGTTATTAGGTACATACCTGATTTATGTGTTATTGATGAATTGACCTTTTAATATTATGAAATATTCTTCTTTATATTTGATAACATTCTTTCTCTTGAAGTCTACAAAGTCTGATATTATAGCCACTACAACATTTTTCTTCTTTTTTTAAAAGATTTTATGTCTTTATTTGACACAGAGAGAGATAGTGAGAGAGAGAGAGGGCACAAGCAGGGGGAGCAGCAGGCAGAGGGAGAGGGAGAAGCAGGCTCTCTACTGAGCAGGGAGCCAGGACCCTGGGATCATGACCTGAGCCGAAGGCAGACACTTAACTGAGTCACCCAGGTGCCCCACCAATACAACATTTTCATGTTTAATGTTTATATGATAAAACTTTTTCTCTAAATTTTTTAAATTTTTAATATTTTTGTATTTCGTGTCTGTCTTTTTACTTAAAATATATATCTTTTAAGCAGAATTTGGTTTGGTCTTGCCTTTTTGTACAGTCTTATGTTATCTTCCTCTTATTTATTTATTAATTTTTTTTTAAAGATTTTATTTATTTATTTGACAGAGAGACAGAGAGAGAGCACAAGGAGAAGGAGCAGCAGGCAGAGGGACAGGGAGAAGCAGCTTCTGGCTGAGCAGGGATTGTGACCTGAGCCAAGGCAGACGCTTAACCAACTGAGCCACCCAGGCGCCCCTGGCATCTTTCTCTTAATTGGAATATTTAGATCCTCTAAATTTAATCGAATTACTTATAGGATTAGTTTTTTAAATTTAGCATTTTGCTATTTGTTTTCATTTTGTCACATTCATTCTTTCATCTTCTTTTCCTTTTTTACACTCTTATTCTGGATTATTGTTAAATTTCTATTCCTTATTTTTTTCTATATTGGCTTTTTAACTGTAATTCCTTATTTGTTCCTGTTTTATGGCCATGCTAGGGATTGAAATATGCATATTACTTTATTACAGTTTATGTTACATTCCTACCAGAAATGAATGGGAATTCCTGTTGTTCCACTGGAGAAGCAATTATGTTAATTTTTTGACAATGTTGTGGTCAGCACTGATTCATTTTCCTTTTAGTGTGTTTTTCAGTGTTGATCTATGGTGTATTTTACTTTTCTATCAGATAAACTTTTGCTTTTCTATAACTTCAAATTTATTTTTCCTTCATTGTCATCATTAGATACTTTTTTTTTAGATTTTATTTATTTGAAATGCAGGGAGGGAGTGTGAGAGAGTGACTGCACATTCGCACGGGAGCTTGGGTGGGGGAAGGGCAGAGGGAGAGGGAGAAGTAGGCTCCCTGCTCAGCAGGGAGCCAAATGCAGGGCTTGATGTCAGGACCCTGGGATCTTGATCTGAGCCTAAGGGAGAGGCTTAACCAACTGAGCCACCCAGGCACCCCTTAGATACTTTTATTTGGGTTTTTATTTACCACACGCCTAATAAACTGGCTAATCCAGTACCTTGGTAGGTTATGATCTAATACAAGGAATGGTATTTGTTTCTTTTATGGCCCAAAGATTGTTGGAAAGTTGAACAGGAAAATTCCAATTTACTTTTAAATTCTGATATATTTCTTTGTTAATGAAAATAATTTTTAGTTAAGCATGTCTGGATTGCGAACCCTTCTGATGGACTTTAAATTCTTTAAGAGTATCAATTCTATGACCCTCGGGGTCCAGCACAATCCTGGGCACCTTGGAATGGCTCAACAAAAGTGTTGGTAAAGAAAGGATGATGGCCTGGAGAAATATTACCAACAATGCAATCTTGTACTGTATCGTCACACACATTAAGAGCCAAATGAGAAAGTTGTATCTGCGATATTAAAGTTAGGTGTTAAGAATTGATATCATGGTCTTGGCTAGGGAGTAGGTTCAAGCAGAAGGAGAATATTGGACAAGAATTAAATTAGCAATCACAAACATAATTCAAGAAGATAGTTGGTGCTATAACCAAAGACAAGGCAGTCAGACTCACATTTCTCTAGCCTTTATCATTAATCCCAGCCAAATATATATCTATTCTCAATCATTGTTGGCATTGGATATCTATACCAATTTTGCTTCATTACACTAAGTTGTAGTATCCTATATTTCAACAACAGTCTCTCCTTGTTTCAAATGCATCAGTTATCAAGTTTCTCAGGATTTGGAAGTGAAGAGACAGTATCTCATTCTTGCTAGCCTCTTAAGATATGGTGTAATGCTTAAACATAGGAGTCCCTCATCATGTGATTATTTTATGTGATTGACTTATCAAACTAGAATTAGTGGTGAAAAGTTATGACACAGTTCAGATGTGAAAGTGTTTTGCAAACTATGAAGAGCTTTGCAAGTATGAGATACCATCATTATCGGTTTGGCAACCTGTAAAAGGGTAGATTACTATTGGCAAATAATTTACCTACAAAGTAATAGAAAATAAATATTTGTCACTTACTGTGTTTTCAACAAATTACACAAAACAGCATAACTTAGAGTACTGGATAAAAATAATTTTGTGAAAACAGTCTCTTGGGGCACATCTTCTTTAATTAGGAGAATTATTCAACATTCCAGATGTATGGGAGAGTTCCACTTGGGAGGTGTGAATAAAGGGAAGGAACTTGTGGGACTTCATCAAGATAAAAAGCTTCTGCACAGCCAAGGAAACAGTCAAAAAAACTAAGAGGCAGCCCACGGAATGGGAGAATATATTTGCAAATGATACTACAGATAAAAGCCTGGTATCCAAGATCTACAAAGAACTTCTCAAACTCAATACACGAGAAACAAGTAAACAAATCATAAAATGGGCAGAAGATATGAACAGACACTTGAAGACATACAAATGGCTAACAGACACATGAAAAAATGTTCAAAATCATTAGCCATCAGGGAAATTCAAATCAAAACCACACTAAGATACCACCTTACGCCAGTTAGAATGGCAAAAATTGACAAGGCAAGAAACAACAATTGTTGGAGAGGATGTGGAGAAAGGGGATCTCTCCTACATTGTTGGTGGGAATGCAAAAAAACAGCCACTCTGGAAAACAGTGTGGAGGTCCCTTAAAAAGTTAAAAATTGAGCTATCCTATGATCCAGCCATTGCACTACTGGGTATTTACCCCAAAGATACAGACATAGTGAGGAGAAGGGCCATATGCACCCCAATGTTCACAATAGCTAAATCGTGGAAGGAGCCGAGATGCCCTTCAACAGATGACTGGATTAAGAAGTTGTGGTCCATTTATACAATGGAATATTACTCAGCTATCAAAAAGAACGATTTCTCAACATTTGCTGCAACATGGACAGCACTGGAGGAGATAATGCTAAGTGAAATAAGTCAAGCAGAGAAAGACAATTATCATATGGTTTCTCTCATCTATGGAACATAAGAACTAGGAAGATCGGTAGGGGAAGAAAGGGATAAAGAAAAGGAGAATGAAGCATGAAAGACTATGGACTCTGAGAAACAAACTGAGGGCTTCAGAGGGGAGGGGGGTGGGGGAATGGGATAGGCTGGTGATGGGTAGTAAGGAGGGCACATATTGCATGGTGCACTGGGTGTTATACGCAACTAATGAATCATCGTATTTTACATCAAAAACCAGGGATGTACTGTATGGTGACTAACATAATATAATAAAAAAATATTATTATAAAAAAAAAGAATCATCCCAGACATCCCTAGAAAAAAAAATAAAATAAAATAAAATAAAGGGAGGGATTCTGTCTCAAAAGAATCAAGTGACCTTACCTGAAACTCATGCATTGACCTGCCCTGAGTGGCATGAGATATAGTTATTATAAAATGGCACCAGATTTTCTGAGATTAAACAGAAACATTGCTAAGAATTTAACTATTATCTAACGACAACCATCTTAAATACACCCAAGGCCAGGAAAACAGCAATAAAAGGCCAATTTGAAAATAGATAAATAAAATCTTGAAATAAGCAGCAGTAAAAAGAATGAAATTGGGAAAATAAAATTGGAGATGTGCTGAGTAAAACACCTTTTGGATTGAGGAGAGCTATTAGCGGAAAAACCCAATAAGATGAGAATGTGAATGAGGCTCTTAAGAGCTGGAACGCATGGTTTTAAAAGCCGAGGAAAAGAGAGGCCTGAATTTCTTCTTAGGAAGCTGATGATGAACTAAAGAAGAAACACTACATTGAATCCACACCTGCCTGAATATTTTTTTCTGAAAGAGCTGAAAGCTAAACCAATGAGTATTAATAAATAAATTGAATGATTGAATTAAGGCCAAGTCCCTATACACAGAAATAATTCTAAATATCTGTAAGGATTCATTTATCAAGGCTGGTGAAGTTGTAAACTTGTTAAAAATTTTTAAGCTATCATTTTTTTTTCAAAATCTGATTTTCCTCTCATCCATTTTATATGACTTTTAAAAAAAATCAGACTTTTAAAAAAATCTAAGATTTCAGATCATAGCAGTTAACTAATAAATTCACTCAAGATTTATTCATTTGACAAATATTTTTTGAGTGTCTATCTCATGCCTGACATTGTTCCTAGTTTTAGATGTAGATAATGGTGAGCAAGATAGAGTTCCTGACCTCATGGAGCTCACAGGTTAGTTGAAGAGATAAATAGAAAACACATCATTTCCCAAATGAGCATACAGTCATAAACATGATAAGAACTGTAGACGAATATGATTTCTTTGAGAGCATATGACTGGGTTGGCTAGAGAGTCTTTTATGAGAGGATGTTATATAAGTGAGGTCTGAAGAATTCGTAGATAATAACTGGATGGGGAGGCAGGCAGTGGGTAGTAATTCAATAAGTGTTTCAGCCAGAGGGAACAGATAATAGGAGTTGAGAAGATGTTAAGATATTGGTTGTTAGTGAATAATATTGTATTCCTTCAAGGTTTTTCTTTATGTGAATAGAGAACCCGTCATCCACATGGGCTTTATTATTATGATAATAGAAGCGGTCTATGAAATTTTTTAAATTTTCAATGACTCATACTACATAAAATTATGTACATTTAAATTTGTTTAAATCACTCGCTCATCTTCCCAATGGTAATTATTATTAAATTTTTATGAATTTATACATAAATTTTATACATGTGCATATATGGTTTTTACTTATAAAATGGGCTTATACTATGCACACTCAACTGCAACTTGCTTTTTTTTCTTAACACTATGCCTTGAGAGCTTTTCTTGCCAGTACATATAGTACACATAGCGTTTATTGTATATATATGCATAAAACTCATATACATGTGAAATATATGGTATATAGATACAAATATATAATGACTGTATCATAATCTCTATATTCTCCTATAAATGCACGTCTAGATTGTTTCCAAGATTTTGCTTTTTGGAACAATGCAGCCAAACACATTTTTGTACGTAAAAGTTATACCAATTTGAGTATTTCTTTAGAAAAATATTCCTTAGATATAGAATTATAGAGTCAAAGGTAGACATTTTTAAAAATTTAGAGCTATTATAACCAAACTGCATTCCTCTCCAAAAAAGGCTTTCGTTTAGCTAAAATGTACAAATGTAACTGTTTTCCTGCATATTTGCCAAAACTAGATCTCATTAATCTTTAAAATTTTGGCAGAGAATTCTTGAAATCTGAAGTATTATCTTCTACACAAAGTCAATTGCTTTTAGAATGCAGTAGATAGTATCACTATTTGCATCAGGATGTAAGACAATACCAAGGGGTACTATTGTGTCAAAGTGGAGAGGGCCTGGCTGGCATGAAAGCATTCAAATTCAAATCAAAACACTGACAGCCAGATAAAATTCAGGTTTGAGGTGGAAACCACTAGCTTGAATCTGCTAATATAAAGGGTCTCCAGTGGAAAGTATTTGGCCCCAATGTTCTTGTCTTCCAAATCATTCCAATTGGTTATCTATTCAATACCACATATACGAAAAGTGGGCTTGGTCTCTGAATAGGCCTTTTAGACCCACACATATGAAGTCTCCTCATTTAGGATTGAGATGGTGGAATTTCCCTCTATGACATGTTAGGATGTGGTGAATTTTTTCATACTTCTGAGGAGCAGCCAGCCATGCATCATGGGCAGTCAATATAATAGAAGAAACATAGAACATATTTTAGAAATTTCTTGTGATTTTAAGTTTCATGTACAATAATGAAGAAAACATTTCATGCTCTCTATAGACCCAACATATTAGGTAAAAGCAGGAATTAATTACCCTTACAGTAAAACTCTATGAACCCAGTAAGTTTTTAAAAAAGAATTTTAAAAGAGAATTTTGTTTCACAAAAACATAATTTAATAAAGTTTCAAATGACAGTGTTTTTCGTTATGAACGATTGAAGTCATAACATTGAAAAGTAGAACAGATTTTGTAGATTAATCAGAAAGAAATGTTTCCAATACACAAATGTTTTCTCAGCCTAGAAGATTTTCTCTCTTTTCCCAAACCTAATCTAAACTATATAGTTGACATATGTTGACATATCTGAAGGCCATGAATATGAAGAAGAACAGCTGGGCCAGTTACTAATCTCAGTGAACATTTTTTCTGGCTTGTACCCTAGTGCTTTTCATGTCAATGAGCCTTGAAATTTTCCTTAGCTAGAGGAATCAAGGATAAAATTTAATTTTCTCCATCTCAGCATATATCTACTTTAATGAGCTCTCCAGGCCTCTCTTAGACTTAAGACATTCCAGGTTTGCCTAGATAACTGCATGATAACAAGGATTCTTAAAGAATGTCTTTTATGACTGAAATGTATTTCAGCCCCAGGTGAAGTGAAGTCAGCAAAATTGAATGGGAAAGCTAAGGGATATGGTAAGGGAAGTATGAACTCAGAGTTAGTAGGCCCGTGTTTCAAACGCATGTCAATTATTTATTTGTGACTGCTGGGCAATTAATTAAACTGGTCTGTTGTGTGCATTTGATGACATCAAGTGTGTAGGGCACCCAATATTGGGCCAGCACATAAGTCTCAGTAAATGTTATGAGTGTTCTGTAGATAACTGCTGTTGAATGGTTGTTCTGTCTCTGCAGCTGCCCCTCCCTTCTTGTTTCCTGTGTAGCTTTTTGAAAGTATGGACTTTTTAGAGAGAAACGGTCTTCTGTCAAAAATCCACAAAGACTGCACTCAAAGTAACGTCATCCCCATGCTTGCCATCCAACATTGCCTCATTTGACTAAACTCTTTTCACTCTTCATTTTGTTTGATACCAACCATCATTACCATCATCTCCAGCAAGTTTGGAGTAACTCCAACCTTTCTCTCTCTCCTTCCTATTTCCTTCAACCAATTAAAAAGCAGCTCTTGGTTGGTACATACTCAAATGATTATGTCTGTATTGAACTGGAAATTATCTGTTTGACAGACCCATACAACTCAACATGCACAGCGGTATTCCAGTGTAAAATGGAAATGATGTATTGGAACTGGATCTGAGCAAATCCAGAAGGTAGAGAAGTAAAAACCTGTGATTCAGACTCACGTTGTACTATTTCTTATTGCTCTGTTGTTTTTCCCTCTGCCTTCAGTTGTGGAAAAATAAGGTTTAGCTTTTATAGTTTCTGCATTAATCTGTTAGCACGGTTGGCCCTGAAAGTTGTGAAAGAAATCCTTCAAATGGGTAGCACTTTGGGTTGTGCCTTCAGTCATTTACTCCAAGTAGGAAGACAGCTTGAGGTACAAATCTATAGTGATTCAAGGGTGGAGACTTACAGGTTGGTCAAATCGTCAAGGACATGGAAAAAGCAAGGTTACAAAATTGACAGGGAGGATGTTTGGGTGAGGGGTATATAGTACAGGCACAGAGTGTGATATTATATTTCATATGAATGTTTCTCAAAAGTCTTCAGCTGATAAGAAGGGTTTTGGAGGTATACTGTCCAGACCTTCCTTCAGATCAAGACGCTCATTCCTCCAACTACTGGGAGTGTTGGCTGCTGATGGATCACAGCTGCTTCATCTCTTAGATTTACGTGAGTTGATGGGAGCGGACTGGTACAAGAATAGTTACCCTCTCCAGGACAGACACATCCGATTACTAGTAGATGTAGTAGTAAAGCCTCACCCTTCACATCAATTTAGGAAAGCTTAGAAGGTTCCCAAATACACGGCTCCCTGTAGAATTTGCTGAGGCTGCCATTTAAAATGTAGATTCTTTCTCCAGAATTATCAAAGTAGAGCTCCCACAGATAAAATGATTCAAATATTTTTCCCAAGAGGTTTATTATTTTGTTTGCATTAATTGTTTCATGTCAAGTTAGCAAGTAACACATATATTTAGCCATTTGATTGACTATGGATACGTGGGTTTTGTAATTTGGGTAAGGCTGATCTAATGGTTCAAAAGAGATGTGTCTACCTGTAAATGATTAGCTTTTTGTTTATGAATTGCAACATAGGTTATAAACATCAATTTTGCAAAGTTGGCAAAATAAATGAGGGAAGTTTTAAATAAGCTTAAAGGAGGTTGTTGCAAATGCAATCAGAGTTGATTTCAACTGGCTGAGAAACAGGGATCATAACAGGTCTGTCTGACTAGTTGGAAAGTAGAGCTACTTTCCCTTTCACTGTCATTGCCTATGATCAACATTTCCAGGACTTCTGGGAAGTGCCTGTATTATTACGCTTAGCATAGACTCTCAGAGCTGCTGAGATCCAGATGGTTGTCATGTATGTATGGAGAGAGAGTAATGTAATTAGCTGAAGAAGGATTTTATGAAAAAGGTTGCAAGAAATATCGGTCATGACCACTTAAGATGCTTCATCGGGGTCTCTTCATTTCTTTGGCACCATAGCAAATTCACCTTGGGCATCTGGGAGGCGTTTTCATTTTGCATTAACTTATCCTAATTTATTTATTGCATAATGGATTCCATAACATTCTCCACAGAAATCAGAGGAATACCACTGCAAAAGCTTATGATTTTCTTATTGATAGCGTTTTGTTCCACCAATATGACTTGAGATCCAGGATAAATGCCCACATGAATAACTGTCCTCATTCAAGGTGTTCGTTATAATTTTTTTAGTAGTTACACTAAGGGTGGTTCTCAATTAGGGACTGCATTTGGCATGATGTAACAGAAAGATGCCTACAACGCTTTAGCCAAAAAAGAATTTATTTTTTGCATAATATAAAAATGATTGAGGCAAGTGGTCCAGGCCTCTTAGAAACACCCATGTCTCCGTCTTCCTATAGCCTTATGCCTCATCTTTCTTGGTGTGCGGCTCTCATACTTAGGCTTTCATGAAGGCTGCTTCAGATGCAGACCATATACCAGGCATAAAGAAGGAAGGAACAAGAAAGAGTAGCGGAATTGTTTATCTCAGTAATACAAAGCATTTCTGGAAATCCCTAGCAGAATATGGCTTATCTCTCATTGACCGGAAATGTGTCACATAGCTGTCATTGCTGCAAGGGAGGCTGAAAAATGCTGGTTTTAGTTAGCAATTTGCCAGTATCTGCAAAGTCTGTGAGTAAGAATGAAGGAGAAAATGGATATAAGATAGGTAAATGGTAGTTCTAACAAAATGGGTTTCCATTGCTATTTTACCTTTCTTCCCCAAACTATGGCCACCATTGTTAGATTTTATTATTTTTTTTGACCTGCATCATTACCTACTTAAACACTAAAGAGTTAGTGATATATTTCTCTAGAGTAATTCTTTGGGTATAAAATAGAATTAAAGTATGCATAAAAATCTCTCTGGGTACTCATTTTTGTAAGAGAAACCATTATCAATGAAGAGGTTGCCAAATTCTCTCTCTAATAGTACTGCCAAATATATAATAATATTTCACTACTAAGAACATTACTGTATTAAGCATGATCCCTGATTAACTTTGAAAGGTCACCTTTTGATCAATGCCATGGAAATGATTTTTTTCTCGGACCAGAGAAATCATCATTACCATATATGATTTTATGTGTATTTTTAAAAATAGATTAAATGTATTTTTTTCTTGCATCTGATAATATTCAGGTTGGTCTGGGCAACTTTAACTCCCCTGTAGTTCAGTTACAAAAATGAAATCTCTGGTTTCATTAGCAATAGAATGACTTATTTTTTTTTTTTATGGCTAATTCCTTGCTGAATTTCCGAAAGTGGAAAGCTACAAAGCTACAAACTTCCCAGATTGCTAAACTTCATTAAAAAGAGTCATCTGGGAAGGAGACAACTTGAGAAGCGAAGAATTTCAATATTTATTTACTGTCATCATCAACTTTTACTGTCAAATGGAAACGTAAAAAAAAAAGTCAAATGGTTGCTCATGTCATTTTCAAAACCAAAGATGAGACTGTCATTGATTTCTTATTTACCAAAGGGAAAAAAAAATCTAGGGACAAAGTGTTGTAGCAACTGAAATAATATAATTTTAAGATTAGTTTGTTATTATTAATCAAGTAGCAGATTTTTGGATGTGTCCTGATGGACATTTTAGCAGGAGATCGCAATGTTGATAGTTTGTTGTTGTTGTTGTTGTTGTTTTAAAGAAAGTCATTAGAATAGTTTTGCTATTGTTGTTAAATATAGGGTATTTAAAAGTACAGAGGAATAGTAGATGTAAGAAAATGCAGGCGGAGATAAAGGAAAAAAGAGGGAAAACAGACATCTTAGGTGAATTTTGATTTACTTTGTGCTTAATAAGCAATTTAAATTCACAGGGCTTTTTATTTTTTCACAGTCATTTCTTGACATTGACTAGCAGTATATTTAACGGAGGAGGATGACTGGTATTTGGGGACAGACACAGGAAACATTTTTAAAAAGGAATAACTAGAAAATCCACGGGCATTTAGAATTAACACAGTGAATTAAGTAAAATGAACCACTTACTCTCTCCCTGAACAGCTATTTAATGCATAGTGTGGTCCAATAGACCTCTTAGTTGAAAGCATCAAAATAACTTGTCAATTAAGACTTTTTGCTAGAGGTAAAGTCTTCATTGTCAAAAGAAAGTAAGTAACTGAAACAGCTCTTGAGATAATTAACACAGACAGACACACATACACAGTAGCAGATGCTGGACAAATTCCTGGACTCCTATGGTAAGCACCTGTGACTGAGTAGATGTTAGGAGTACAATGATAAATCCCTCAGTCTCCTTGGATGTGGTTAATCAGTTTACACTTTCTTCCAGAGTTTCTCTAAGATAATCAAGGCCAAGCTGCCAAGAGTAGTAACTGGTTCATTAGTACACATTTTATTGACTCCCTTCCCTTCCTGGTTTCACTGTCCCTCTCCTATGCTGGTACTTCGTAGCAATATCTATGAAAAAAATAAAATGTCACTATGAAATAAATTGATGTGATTATATTCTTTTAAGAGACATAAGCATTCCCACTTACTGGTTTATCACCCATTTTTCTGCCATGTAAACCAGGTAATCAGAATAAGAACCTTCCCCCACAAAATTAGACATTGTATAAAGTTTGGTTCATTGCTTTTTCCATGCTTTGATTTCTTAAATTAATAGTCCCAAATTGTTTTTTTGGGATTCCTATCATAGTGTAGTTTCATATCTTCTTCTGCCTGCTAGCTGCCCAGTGATCCCCACAGAAGAGGCTCTTCCTAGCAGACGTTTCATAAATATTCATTGAATAAATGATTGTAGGGGTCGCTTCCTGATCTCTCTTCACAGCAGGACTGTGAAATCTTGAAGCAGACGTTGGGATGGAGGCAGCCTAATTGTGGCAGAGAAGTCTACTCATCAGCCGGTTCTGCATTATTTTCCTGGAGGTCATTTCTAAAAGTGTACTACAGACAGGTCTTCTAATCCTCCCAATCATTTTATAAACACACAATTCCCTATATTATACTCCATGCTGTTTAAAATACTCAGAGTGCTTTCTGTTACAGTGAGTCAATACAGTCTCTGGTAGCAGAGGACGTTGTAAGTAACAGATCATGGGCGCCTGGGTGGCATAGTCGGTTGGGTAGCCGACTTCTTTTCAGCTCAGGTCGTGGTCTCAGGGTCATGAAATCGAACCCTGCATCAGGCTCCATGTTCAGCACAGAGTCTGCTGGAGAATCTCTTTCCCTGTCCCTCTGCTCCTCCCACTTCTGCTCTCTTGCTCTCTCTCTCTCAAATGAATAAATAAATAAATCTTTTAAAAAAAATAAGCAACAGACCTCAAATAATAGAAGTAGAAATTTGTTGTTTGACTCAGTTGGATTTGAAGGCAGGCATATAACATATTCATAACATCAGTCATTAAAATATTAAAGACAAAGTAGTGATTGCCACAGTATATTACGATAGCATAAAATATACAAGGACTATGGAGTGAGATAATTCCTACAAACTCTGCTACAGAAAGAACAATAGAATTAGGGTTTTCAATTCCGCACTTTAGGCAGTATCAAAGTACCAGAGATTTTCTTTTTTTTTTTTCTGTTTTTATTTTATTTTATTATTATTTTTTAAATATTTTTTTATTATACTATGTTAGTCATCATACAGTACATCCCTGGTTTTGGATGTAAAGTTCCATGATTCATTAGTTGCGTATAACACCCAGTGCACCACGAAATACGTGCCCTCCTTACTACCCATCACTGGTCTATCCCATTCCTCTACCCCCCTCCCCTTTGAAGCCCTCAGTTTGTTTCTCAGAGTCCATAGACTCTTCATGCTTCACTCCCCCCTCTGATTACCCCCCTTTCTTTATCCCTTTCTTCCCCTACCGATCTTCCTAGTTCTTATGTTCCATAGATGAGAGAAACCATATGATAATTGTCTTTCTCTGCTTGACTTATTTCACTTAGCATTATCTCCTCCAGTGCCGTCCATGTTGTAGCAAATGTTGAGAACTCGTTCTTTCTGATAGCTGAGTAATATTCCATTGTATAAATGGACCACAGCTTCTTAATCCAGTCATCTGTTGAAGGGCATCTCGGTTCCTTCCATGATTTAGCTATTGTGGACAATGCTGCTATGAACATTGGGGTGCATATGGCCCTTCTCTTCACTACGTCTGTATCTTTGGGGTAAATACCCAGTAGTTCAATGGCTGGGTCATAGGGTAGCTCAATTTTTAACTTTTTAAGGGACCTCCACACTGTTTTCCAGAGTGGCTGTACCAACTTGCATTCCCACCAACAATGTAGGAGAGATCCCCTTTCTCCACATCCTCTCCAACAATTGTTGTTTCTTGCCTTGTTAATTTTTGCCATTCTAACTGGCGTAAGGTGGTATCTTAGTGTGGTTTTGATTTGAATTTCCCTGATGGCTAATGATTTTGAACATGTTTTCATGTGTCTGTTAGCCATTTGTATGTCTTCATTGGAAAAGTGTCTGTTCATATCTTCTGCCCATTTTATGATTTGTTTATTTGTTTCTCATGTATTGAGTTTGAGAAGTTCTTTGTAGATCTTGGATACCAGTCTTTTATCTGTAGTATCATTTGCAAATATATTCTCCCATTCCTGGGCTGCCTCTTCATTTTTTTGACTGTTTGCATGGCTGTGCGGAAGCTTTTAATCTTGATGAAGTCCCACAAGTTCATTTTATCTTTTGTTTCTCTTGCCTTTGGAGATGTGTCATGAAAAAGGTTGCTATGGCTGATGTCGTAGAGGTTGCTGCCTGTGCTCTCCTCTAGGATTTTGATGGATTCCTGTTTCACATCGAGGTCTTTCATCCATTTAGAGTTTATCTTTGTGTATGGTGTGAGAGAGTGGTCAGGTTTCATTCTTTTGCATGTAGCTGTCCAGTTTTCCCAGCACCATTTATTGAAGAGACTGCCTTTTTTCCACTGGATGTTTTTTCCTGCTTTGTCAAAAATTAGTTGCCCAAAGAGCCGAGGGTCCATTTCTGGGTTCTCTATTCTGTTCCACTGGTCTATGTGTCTGTTTTTGTGCCAGTACCATGCTGTCTTTGTGATCACAGCTTTGTAGTACAGCTTGAAATCTGGCATTGTGATGCCCCCAGTTTGATTTTCCTTTTCTACAATTCCTTGGCAATTCGGGGCCTTTTCTGGTTCCATACAAATTTAAGGGCTATTTGTTCCAGTTCTTTGAAAAATGTCATTGGTATTTTGATCAGGATAGAATTGAAAGTGTAGATTGCTCTGGGTAGCATGGACATTTTAACTATGGTAATTCTTCCGATCCATGAGCATGGAATATTTTTCCATCTTTTTGTGTCTTCTTCAATGTCTTTCAAGAGTGATATGTAGTTTCTAGAATATAGATCCTTTACGTCTCTGGTTAAGTTAATTCCAAAGTAGCGTATGATTTTTGGTGCTATTGTAAATGGGATGGATTCCCTAATTTCTCTTTCTTCAGTCTTGTTATTCGTGTATAGAAATGCCACTGATTTCTGAGCATTGATTTTGTATCCTGCCACATTACTGAATTGCTCTATAACTTCTAATAGTTTGGGAGTGGATTCTTTTGGGTTTTCCATATAGAGTATCATGTCATCTGTGAAGAGAGACAATTTGACTTCTTCTTTGCCGATTTGGATTCCTTTGATCCCTTTTTGTTGTCTGATTGCTGTTGCAAGGACTTCTAGTACTATGTTGAATAATAGTGGCGAGAGTGGGCATCCTTGTCATGTTCCTGATCTTAAGGGAAAGGCTACCAGCTTTTCCCCATTGAGAATGATATTTGCTGTAGGCTTTTCATAGATGGTTTTTATGAGATTGAGGAATGTACCCTCTATCCCTACACTCTGAAGGGTTTTAATCAGGAAAGGATGCTGTATTTTGTCAAATGCTTTTTCTGCATCTATTGAGAGAATCATATGTTTTTTGGCTTTCTTTTTTGCTGATAAAGTCTATGACGCTGATCGATTTGTGAATGTTGAACCATGCTTACATCCCAGGGATGAATCCCACTTGGTCATGGTGGATAATCCTTTTAATGTACTGTTGGATTCTATTAGCCAGGATCTTGTTGAGAATTTTGGCATCCATATTCATTAGGGAGATCGGTCTGTAATTCTCCTTTTTGATGGGGTCTTTGCCTGGTTTGGGGATCAAGGTAATATTGGCCTCATAGAATGAGTTTGGTAGCTTTTCTTCTGTTTCTATTTTTTAAAATAGCTTTAGGAGAATAGGTATTATTTCTTATTTGAATGTTTGGTAGAATTCCCCGGGAAAACCATCCAGTCCTGGAGTTTTGTTTTTTGGAAGGTTTTTTATCACTGTTTCAATCTCTTCATAATTAATTGGCCTTTTTAAAAAACAATTTCTTCCTGTTTCAGTCTTAGTAGTTTATAGGTTTCCAGGAAGGCCTCCATCTCTTCCAGATTGCTTAATTTATTGGCATAAAGCTGTTGATAAAAGTTTGTAGTAATCCTTGCAATTTCATTGGTGTTGGTTGTGACCTCTCCCTTTTCATTCATAATTTTATTAATTTGGGTCCTTTCTCCCTTTCTTTTGGATAAGTCTTGCCAGTGGTTTGTCAATTTTTTTTACTCTTTCAAAGAACCAGCTTCTAGTTCTGTTGATCTGCTCTACTGTGCTCCTGGTTTTTAATTCATTGATTTCTGCTCTAATCTTGCTCAACTGCTTTCTCGTGCATGGATTAGGCTTGTCCCTCTGTTGCTGTTCCAGCTTCTTGAGGTGAGAATATAAAAACTGCATTTTAGATTTTTCTGTTCTTTTGAGTGAGGCTTGGATGGCTATGTATTTTCCCCTTAGGACTGCCTTTGCAGAATCCCATAGGTTTTGGACCATTGTTTTTTCATTCTCATTGGTCTCCATAAATTGTTTAAATTGATTTTTGATTTCCTGGTTTATCGAATCATTCTTGAGCAGGATGGTTCTTAGTCTCCAAGTGTTTGAGTTTCTTCCAAATTTTTCCTTGTGGTTGAGTTCCAATTTCAAAGCATTGTGGTCTGAGAATGTGCAGGGAATAATTTCAGTCTTTTGGTATCAGTTGAGACCTGTTTTGTGACCCAGAACATGGTATATTCTTGAGAATGTTCCATGGGCATTAGAATAGAATGAGTATTCTTTGGTTCTGGGGTGTAGTGTTCTATATATATCTATGAGGTCCAACTCGTTGAGTATGGCATTCAAAGCCCTTGTTTCTTTTCTGCTTGTGTGCTCTGTCTATTGCTGATAGTGGAGTGTTGAGGTCCCCTACTATTAACATATTTTTATCTATATGTCTTTTTATTCTGGTTAAGAGTTGGCTTGTGGGGGTGCCTGGGTGGCACAGCGATTAAGCGTCTGCCTTCGGCTCAGGGCGTGATCCCAGCGTTATGGGATCGAGCCCCACATCAGGCTCTTCTGCTATGAGCCTGCCTCTTCCTCTCCCACTCCCCCTGCTTGTGTTCCCTCTCTCGCTGGCTGTCTCTGTCTCTGTCAAATAAATAAATAAATAAAATCTTTAAAAAAAAAAAGAGTTGGCTTGTGTATCTTACTGCTCCCCTGTTGGGGGCATATATATTTATAATTGTCATATCCACTTGTTGGATACATACTTTAAGAATAATATAGTGCCCTTCTGTGTCTCTAACTGTAGTCTTCAGTTTAAAATCCAATCTGTCTGATATGAGAACTGCTACCCCAGCTTTCTTTTGAGGTCCATTGGCATGAAAGATGGTATTCCATCCCTTTACTTTCAGTTTGGATGTATCTTTGGGTTCAAAATGAGTCTCTTGTAGACAGCAAATGAATGGGTCATGTCTTTTTATCCAATCTGCAATGCTGTGGCACTTTATGGGAGCATTTCGGCCATTTACTTTGAGACTGAATATTAAGAGATATGGTTTTAATGATGCCATGTTGCCAGTAAAGTCTTTGTTTCTATAGATTGTGACTTTCTGTTTTGTATCACTCTTGGGGCTTTTTTACTTTTATAGAACCCCCCTTAATATCTCCTGTAGGGCTGGTTTTGTGGTTACAAAATTGGTCAATGACTGGCGATTCTGGGAGGTCTTTATCTCTCCATCCATTCTGAATGACAGCCTTGCTGGATAAAGGATCCTTGGCTGCATGTTTTTCTCTGAAAGAGCTTTAAAAATGCCCCCCCCCCCCAACCCTTTCTCTCATTCCCGGTCTGTGGAGACAGGTCTGACGTAATTCTGATACCTTTGCCTTGGTACGTGAGAGATTTCTTTGTCCTGGCCACTTTCAATACTGTATCCTTGGATCTAATATTTGCAAATTGCACTATCATGTGATGTGGTGTAGGTTTGTCGTGGTTGAGCTTGGGAGGGGTCCTCTCTGCCTCTTGGACACGAAAGCTTGTTTCTTTTGCTAGATTAGGGAAGTTTTCAGCTACAATTTGTTCAAATATCTCTTCTAGACCTCTGTTTTTCTCCACTCCCTCGGGCATGCTGATGATTCTGACATTGGAACGTTTCATTGAGTTGGTAATCTCCCGTAACCTACATTCTTGAGATTGGATTTTTTTGAGCCAAGTTTCTATTTTAGCTTTCTCTTCTACTAACCCATCCTCCAATTCGCTAATACGTTTTTCTGCCTCGGTTACCCTGGCCCTCAGAGCCTCTAGTGTTGACTGCATTTGGCTCATAGAATTTTTAATTTCTGCCAGATTCGCTCTCATTTCCGCCCTTAGTGATTCTATTTTCTCATTAACATTTTCATTAATACTTTTTTCAAGTCTACACATCATCTTGACCATTGTTACTCTGAACTCCATTTCTGATAATTTGGTTACATCCATATCCATTAGTTCTGTGGCAGAGGCCACAGACTCACTGTCTTTTCTTTGCTGGGGGGGATTTCTCCTTCTCGTCATTCTGATGAGGAGAGGTTGCAGGGCTGTCCAGAGCCCAAATTATTGACCGGGACCCAGGCCGTGTGCCCTTGTTTTATAGGGATCTTAGGGATGTGGGCTTCTTGATTTTTCAGCCTGCCTTCTGGGGGAGGGGCCTGCCGCGCCGATACTCAGGCAGCCCTGTTTGGGTAGAGTCTCCGTGTCCCCTGCGAGGGGGGATGGGGATGGGCCCTCCCTGAGCCGGTATTTCTAGGCTTTTGTTCTCTGGCGGCTTTCCCTGGCGGTTTGCTGTGCCTCTTCTGAGAGTCAGAGCAGCAGTGGCCGAATTTCAGCCTCTGTCTCAGAACAGAGGGATCGCGTACCATTCTCCACTGGTGTTCTGGCCACTTTAACTCTGTTACTGTTGGTGCTGCTCAACCCTGCAGCATCCCCGGACGTGCGCCCCACACCCGGCGTCCCAGCCCTCTTCCAGGGCCGGCGCGTCTCTGTCCTTTGTGTTTCTAACGCCGCCAGCCACCAGCCGCCCCCCGCGCGCTCCGGAAGCTCCCGGTCTCAGTCTGGATCCAGTGAGCGCACGGGATTCCGGGGTTCCGCGAGATGCCTGGTGGCGCGCGCACCCGGCTCACGGTCTCAGTCTGCTGTCTCCCGGGTGCTGGTCTGCGAGCCCCGCCCACTCTCCCGTGCAAGTGGCTACCGCTTCCCGGTGCCCGAACGCGGCGGCTCCCTCCCCCTTCCGTTTATCTTCCGATATCTGTGCGCGGTTTCACGGCTCCCTGCTTCGTACCTCAATACTCAGCGCTGGAGATGTTCATTTGTAGAGATCCAGATGCATCTTCCTGAGTCTCAGGCTGGTTCCGTGGGTATTCAGGCTGGTCTGGTACCTATTTAACCTGACTCAGGGGACTGGCTGAAAAATGGGTCGACTACCACTCCGCCATCTTAACTCCTCTCGAGTACCAGAGATTTTCTACGATGACACTAAAAAAAATCTCTTTTATCATAGCCACAGTGTTTAGGTAAGTTTTACTCAGGTACAGAATCTGATTTTGTCATTTCCTAAATTTAACATATGTTAATCTTACAGTCTCAAAATATCTCTTGTGGAGCTTAAAATTTATTGGGAAGGTGGGACAATAAGATATGGAAAGAGGTATTCTGGAGGATTCAGATACATCTGAGTACTTCAAACTGCAAAATTTCACAGAACTTTCCATGTCAGTGGAAGCTTTCCTTGCGCACCTGATCTACATTGCTTGAAGACCTTCTATTAAACTCACATGAGCTTGTTATCTGGCAGGCAGGTGCTGGATTGACATTTCTAGTCCTCGTCAACATCCTTATTGCCTTCTCCTACAATGGGAGTCAGAATGCCTGTTTTTGCAAACTGGCCCCCATACTGAGGTCAAGGAGTAACTGAAGAAAGAGGCAGGCCGCTCCAGATTGGTAGGTGGCAGATTTAACAAGCAAGGAACTTAGCATACAAGGCTTTTCTTAGCAGTTGCAAGATAAGTAAATCTCCACACCTGCCCGCCAGAATCTTGAAACTTTACGCAGAGATCTTAATAGGGCTGAGTCATGGATAACAAACATCCAGATGATCTCAGTACCACATTGCTTTCTCAAGGTTGTGTCCTTGAAAGTGGCTCCAGCTGTGGGAAGAGTGGGCGGAGCATATATTCCAAAGACGGGGGAGGGGTTGAGGAGTCTCCAATTTCCTGGATTCAGCTTGAGGGTCAATGGGCAGTCCTGTCGTCTTGATGACCTCCAAAAATCCCTATAGGGACAAGGTCAACTGTAAATTCAAACCCCAGAGGAAAGGTTTACACAAGAAAAGATGTGTAACACTTTTAAAATCTGGTGGATTTGTGTTGCAATAGATGCTGACAGTGCTCGACCAAGGAGAGGGAAACATGATTTTAACTAAGGCTGGATTTATTAATCTGAGAGTCTTAGAAGAGACTCTGCCCTAGTTTGAGCAGTTGAGAAAAGCATGGTTTGTTAACTAAAACTAGACTAAAGGGAAGCTTAGATTTAATGAAGTCTGAGATGCCAGAAATTACTAACATAATGTAGAGGAAGGAATTCAAATGTTTAGAAAGAGAAGGCTCAGAAGACTTTTTCTTTTTTTTTTTTTTTTAAAGATTTTATTTATTTATTCAACAGAGAGAGAGATCCACGAGAGAGGGAACACAAGCAGGGGGAGTGGGAGAGGAAGAAGCAGGCTCATAGCGGAGGAGCCTGATGTGGGGCTCGATCCCATAACGCCGGGATCACGCCCTGAGCCGAAGGCAGACGCTTAACCGCTGTGCCACCCAGGCGCCCCTCAGAAGACTTTTTCTTTATGAAAACATCAAGAACTACATTGATTAGGAGGACACCACCTTCCCTGAAGAATTCTGTAGTGGTCGTCTTGGACCTGGAAAGAAGGAAATAGGTAGGAGACGCTGCCAGTAAAATGAATTACCTGAACCCTTAACTTACACTGACTGGGAGGACATGGTTATACTGATAGGGCATAATCTGAGGAATCAGAATGACTTGAATTTCACTGACTTCTGGAGATAGTAATTGATCATGCAATATCGAGGACTGAAAAAGAGGGACAATCCACAAAGTTCCTTTCTTTGTCTGTTTAAAGTAAAGTACTCTAAGCTGACTTGAGTCATCGAAATTGAATTATGGTCTCTTCTCAAACTAAAATGAGAGCCAGTTCATAGACCCTCACCTATCTAATGGGAGAATGGCTGGGTACACTTGAGGAGGGCTCATTACAAATACATATTTCAAATCTTCCTCTTGTCTCCTCACAAACCTGCAGCCATTTACTGAAGTAATATTGGACTGGATAAAGTGATATACCCAGACCTTTACAGATTTCTGACAACATTCTTTGCCAGAGTGACAGATTCAGAATTCTATTGAGTACTACTGGTCAGAGTGGGGAAATTAAGGTATTCAGGTAAATGGAGTTTTGGCCCAAATCCATGTCTCAGTGGGCCTAGTGTCTGGGAAAACTCTCTGTGGTTATTTTTATCAGTTTCTGAGTTAATATTAGGAATGAATATATTCAGCAACTGACAAAGTTCCCTCACTGAGTAACTAGTGAAGGCTCTTTTTTTAAAAAATGTATTTAAATTCAAGTTAGTTAACATACACTATATTAGTAGTCTCAGGGGTAGAATTTAGTGATCCATCAGTTGCATATAACACCCAGTGCTCATCACATCAAGTGCCCTCCTTAATGCCCATCACCCAATTACCCCATCCCACCTCAAGCAGCCCTCACTTTGTTTCCTATAGTTAAGAGTCCCTTACGGTTTGCTTCCCTCTCTGTTTTCCTCTTCTTTTATTTTCCCTTCATCTTTCTTTCTCTGTTTTGTTTCTTAAATTCCACACATGAGTGAAATCATATGATAATTGTCTGACTGGCTTATTTCGCTTAGCATAATACCCTCTAGTTCCAGCCATGTCATTGCAAATGACAAGATTTCATTCTTTTTGATGGCTGAGTAATATTCCATTATGTGTATCTACCATATCTTCTTTATCCATTCATTTGTTGACAGACATTTGAGCTCTTTCCATACTTGGACTATTGTGGACATTGCCGTTATATACATTGGAATGCACATGCCCCTTTGAATCACTATATTTGAATTCTTTGGATAAATACCTAGAAGTGCAATTGCTGGGTCAGAGGGTAGTTCCATTTTTAACTTTTTGAGGACCCTCCATACTCTTTTCCAGAGTGGCTGCACCAGTTTACATTCCCATCAACAGTATGAAAATGTTCCCCTTTCTCCACATCCTCACCGACATCTGTTGTATCCTGAGTTGTTAATTTTAACCATTCTGACTGGTGTGAGGTAGTGTCTCATTGTGGTTTTGATTTCTATTTCCCTGATGGTGAGTGATGTTGAGCATTTTTTCATGTGTCTGTTTACCATTTGTATGTCTTCTTTGGAGAAATGTCTGTTCATGTATTCTGTCCATTTCTTGACTAGATTTTTTGGTTTTTGGGTATTGAGTTTGATAAGTTCTTTATAGATTTTGGATACTAGCCCTTTATTTATTTTTTTTTTAATAATTTTTATTTTGTTATATTAGTCACCATACAGTACAACCCCAGTTGTTGATGCAATGTTCCATGATTCATTATTTGTGTATAACACCCAGTGCACCATGCAATATGTGCCCTCCTTAATACCCATCACTGGCCTATCCCAATCCCCCACCCCCTGCCCTCTGAAGCCCTCAGTTTGTTTCCCAGAGTCCACAGTCTCTCATGGTTCATTCCCCCTTATGTTTACCCCTCCTTCATTCTTCCCTTCCTTCTCCTACCGATCTTCCTATTTCTTATGGATACTAGCCCTTTATCTGATAAGACATTTGCAAATATCTTCTTCCATTCTGTAGGTTGCATTTTAGTTTTGCTGTTTCCTTTGCTGTGCAAAAGTTTTTTTTTTTTTTTTTTTTGAGCAGAAGGAAACTTATTATTTTCAGAGTTCTAAGGTATTGTAAACATGAATTAAAAACAGGATGCTATAAAAAAAAATAAACGTTTAGAAAACCAAAGAGAAGTTATACAAATACCCTATATTTTTATAATACCTTTATAGTTTACTTTTTACATACGTATCTCAAATTCTATGGAATTTTTATATATGGTATAAGTTGGATATCTGAATATATTTCCTTAAAAATTGACAGATGGCTGCCCCAATATCAATTTATTGAATAACCAATACACATAGACCTTTGTTCACGTTGACTTTTCTTTTTTCTTTTCTTTTCCATTCTCTTCTTTACTTCATTTTTCTTTTCTTTTTTTTTCTTTTCTCTGGGTGGGGGGCACAATACATGATCTATCAATACAAAGTTAAGGAACTGGGTGAGGGCTCATATAGTAAGAAAGGCCATGTGGGAGCTCTAGAAATTTCCCACTATTACCTAAATAATAAAACAATGTTAATATCTGATCCCTATGGAAATTAGATTAGTGACACCAACAAAGTCTTAAAAGATGTATACAAGGTTGAGGATCTTTTTATTTACCTATTTAAATTGACAAGTTGGGCTTTACAGAAGACAGATACTGTAGGAGAGTGGATTATAATAAACTTAATCAAGGGATGAATGCAATTGCATATGCTAGTCCAGATGTTGTATATTTAGTGAGGCAAATAAATATTGCAAGTGGTAACTATGTGACTTGATCTGGTGGAAGCTTGAAAAAAATTTTTTATCGGAGTTAATAAGAATTCATCTTATTGGCATAGCAGTATGCCTTCATCTTGCCTTAAAGTTAGAGCAACTTTCTAATTTTCTGCTATATTATTATGTTGATGATATTATGTTGATAGTTTCATGATGAGGAAGATATAGCAAGATGAATTGATTAAATAAATATGTAAAAGGAGATGTGACTAAAGTCCTCTTAGGCTGTGTTGGGTATGGTTAATTTTATAATTTGGGGTAAGAGTTGGCAATTTTTTCTATAAAAGACTAGATAGCAAAATATTTTAGGCTTTGCAGACCAAGAGACCAAATCAAGGGTATTAGATAGGTACTTATATAATAAGAAATTAAATTTTCATAATATCTCAATTGATGAAATGTCATTTATTTTATAACTGAAAGTTTATATCTCTCAATCCTCTTCACCTATTTTGCACATCCCCCTACCCTTCTCCCTTCTGGCAGCCACCAGTTTGTTCTCTGATTTTTTGAGTCTGTTTCTGTTTTTGTTTGTTTTATTTTTCAGATCCACATGTAAGTGAAATCATATGACATTTGTCTTTCTCTGTCTGACTAATTCACTTAGCATAATACAATCTAGGTCTATCCATGTTGTCGCAAAAATCAAGATCTCATTCTTTTTTATGACTGAGCAATATTCCTTTGTCTATGTATATGATATCTTCTTTTCCATTCATTAATCTATGGACACTGGTTTCTTCCATATCTTGGCTATTATAAATGATGCTACAATAAGCATAGGGGTGCATATATCTTTTTGAATTTGTATTTTCATTTTCTTTGGGTAAATAGTAGTGAAATACCGGATTATATAGTATTTCTATTTTTGTTTTTGAGCAATCTCTGTACTGTTTTCCACAGTGGTTGCACCAATTTCCATTCCCACCAACAGTGCACAAGGGTGCCCTTTTTTTCACATCCTTGCCAACACTTGTTATCTCTTCTCTCAGATTCTAGCCATTCTGACAGGTGATATTGTGATTTTGATTTGCTCAGCTATACTGTGATCTCATAAACAAACTTCAACTTTGTGTGAGAATGGATGTCTTACTTTTTGTTTTAAATTTTGATAGCATGGGAAGTATATAAAACAACCTGCCATTGTATGTGATTCCAAAAATCTTATCTGTCATTATAATGATTTTATCATAGCATAAGTTTTGCATATAAATTTTGTTTGCCTTGTAATTTTAGGTTGAATTCATGAAGAAAAAGATCAAATCTACAGCAAAAGCTAATTTCCAAATCCATTCAGTGTTCAATAATAATGGTTGAGGCTAGTTCTCATTTACAAAAAAAAAAAAAAAAATCATCTTGGCCTGAACTTTAAAAAAAAAATTACAATAAAACTTTAGGCCATCAAATTACTGTATGATATTCAGTTTTTATTTTTGACAAAAATTTATAGAACTGATGACTGTTAAGTTGACAAAAGTGAGTTTACTGTTGACCTATTGGTTCAGTAGCAGGACTAATCCCAATGTGTTCTGCAAAATACTTCCTGATGAATAATACAATGAATAACCATAGATTTTAAACACTTTACATTTTTACAAGCTTTGTAAATTCGTCCAACTAACCATGTTTTTGGCTCCACACATATTTTTACTACCATCAACTGCAACACATCTTAGCAGATTCCATTTCAGTTTGTCCCGAATTAGTGTTTTTGCGACTTCTTTTAAAATAGTCTCATTGGAATTTTTTCCACTCAGTCTATTCACAGAAGCTGACTTTTTTCAGCCACTTTAAACTCAGCATTGACATCTTAAATGACTGAGTAGTATTGGCAACATGTCTCCTTTTTAAGAAATTGACTATTTGATTCTTCTCCTCATGTCTTCCACTCTTTGAGCAAGTGTTCTTACAGAAAGGTCAATAGTTACAAAGAAGTTTATTTTCTCTTGACACGTTTCTTCTGCTGCCGCAATCAATAATATATAAGTACTTAGTTTGATAATGTCAACATGTTTGTAATCTTTTAGTATAGCTACAGTGGGATTGCATAATAAGGACAATTCTTGGTGACCTAAAACACTGCTAACTTGTGCCTTAAAAATACAAAGCCTGCTTTTCATTTTTTGTTTTTACATGATAAATATGCAGTGGTGGTAAAAAAAATAATAATAAAGTCCCAGCATGGTGATATGTATGGCATATAAAGGGCTGTCAGGTTATAACTATGTTATTGTGATTTTGTACACTGAACTGCAGTGAAAAGTAGCATGGGTACCACATATGATCTCTGTTGCATGCACTCAGCTCCCCTGTTATAGTACAAAGGCAGCCATAGATAATACATAAACAATGAGCATGACTGTGTTTTAATAAAACTCCGTGGACATTGAAGTTTGAATTTCACATAATTTTTGTTTTGTGATTTTTGGCAAGAATACAAAACTGTACCCTAAAAACATGGAGGTATTGAGGTTAAGTGATGAAAACCTAAAGCATGCTCATCAGTTGGTTTAGAAGAATTATAGTGTGTGCCACTATATCTTAAAGAATATTGAATCTAACTCAGTTAATTTATTAAAAACTAAACTGAGGCTCTGAAATGTTAAGCTATTCATACAAGCCCTTCAGTTAATGACAGTAGAGGCCAGAAACCTTGATTTCAAATTTTAAATCATTTCCCTAGGTACAACATGAACTTTATATATACAACTAAAGAATACACATTTTTATTTGCTTTAAAGTATTTTTTAATTTTTTTAGCTAAAATACATCATAAGCATAAAAGTGTTCAAAATAACAATATACACATTATATAGTAATAATAATAAGGCAAACACCAACATACCTATTAAGTTTAAAAACAAGTGATGATATCCACAGACCTGACCTTTTAAACTTAAATGTAATGCTTTTAACATTTTATAATTTTCTGTAATATTTGCTTTTTCTTTTTAAACATAGATTTCCTTTCTCAGGTTAAGGAAGTTCTCTTATTTCTTAGTTTCCTAAAAGATTCTCTGGTACTTCTCTTTACAGCCCTCTGGCCTAGAGCTAGGGGTTTACTCACACCCTCCAAGGCTGTGAAGTAACTCATCCATTTCAGTGGAATGCCCCATTGCAAATTCCAGTAGATAATTCCTTTCTCAGGTCTGATAGTGCTCAACGTTCTCAGCAGCATAGCACATTGGTCCACAGTAAGGGTTGGGGGCAAGGCAGCTTTACAGTATTAGGTGCAATCCAGCATCCTTGGCAATTTGCCATCCCACCTGGGCTAAAGAGTGATTGTTTTTTCTATGCACCTCTCTACTGTGTTTATTGAAGTGTTAGTTGCTAGATCTTATACCCAAGAAAGGGCATCAGTTTCCTGACTGCCTGGGGGTTATCAGTGCTTTATGAATTCGGGATGTGGAAAATAGTGAAGAGTGCTTCAGGCTCTTATAGGCAGACCCAAAACTCTTTAACCCCACATATCCTGACCTCCCACAAGGGCTCATGCATGTTCACCTACCCTTTGCCCTCCCATTGTCCAAGCCATAGGATTAATCTCTTTAGAATGGCCCAATTGTCAGTGTGAAAGTTTAACTGCTCATGAGTGAATACCAGCCAAAGTACTCGGAGTTCAGCCCACTGGCTGCAGTGGTTATTTCTGCCTAAGAAGCTCTACCTGTGCAATACTGTTAGGAGTTGTTGCTCTATAGGGGCATATTGGGGCATTCTACTCCCTTCTCGAGCTGGGACTAAAATCCTGGTGGTACTCTCTCTTTGATGTCTTTGTCATAGTGTCTGACCCATACCTTCTAGAGTTACAGGCACATCTAACTCAAATGGTAGCTCTGCTTGGAAGATGTTCAGAATTTTAGTCTTCTTCACTAGAATTTGTGCCTTCCCAAAATGACTCCCTGCTCTGATCCCCAGTCCCACACATGCCCTTTCTTTACCAGGAGATGTAAGAGACAGAGGCGCTATGCCAAGTGGGGAATAAAAGTCCTCCCAACTCCCATATCCCTACAAGGGCTTGCACCTCTTTTACATTCTTAGATATTGGACAATCTTGTCTCTTATCAATCACAGCTTCTGGAACAATATGTGTCTTACTCAACCAAATGACTCCCAAAACCTTTTGGTGGTGCCTGGGCCTTGGATTTTCTGAGTTCAGCACCTATCCTCTTCCCATACAGATGTTCCTGCAAAGCCTGCAGAATGTTCTGCAGCAGATAGGGAGTCACATGTTGACAGTATATTATTAATGCAATGAGTCTGTTTTACTAATGTGGAGAAGAACAGAGATGGAGCTTGGGCTACCATTCCACAACAGGGTGGGGCTGTGCAGCTTGGGGAAGTGATTGGAAGGTACATTGTTGACCTCTACATGTGAAAGAAAATTGCTCTTGTGACTCAGTAGTCAAGAGTATAATGAAAAAAGCATTTGCTAAGTCCAACACAGCTTGGTACACTCCTAGGATTGTGGCTAAGGTATCTAAGATGGTAGCAAAGTTGGGCACAGTTACATGATTGAGGGCACTACCTTGTTCAATTTTTGGTAGTCCATCATTATTTGCTACAAACCATCTGGCTTTTTTTCTCCTGTTCATATGAGGCTATTGAAAGCATTGTGAGCAGGAAGTACAATACCTACTTGGTGCAGTTCTTGGATGGTTTCTTCTATCTCCTTATTTTCCCCAGCAATTTATGTTGTTTGACAGTTACTGCTTTTCAAGGGGTGGCAGGCTTACCAATTTCCAGTTGGTGTTTCCCCTCAGCACTATTTGACTACTCTAACCCAGAGGCAGAATTTGCTGATAGAAGTTTGCAGAGTTTGACCTTGTAGGATATCAATGTCCAATATGTTCTCTGGTGTTGGAGAGATAAAAACTTCTTGGAAGCAGGATGCCCAATCTGCATTGTTAAAAGGGCCTTCCTGGCCATAACTGTTTGCCCACCGTTATCATCAATGGTGGGGAGGGGTCTAGGAAACTTCTGAGGATTACCATTTTTAGAGTATATTCAGCTTCAGTATTCACCAGAGCTCTTGTTTATTTCTGGAGGACAACTGAATAGTGATGTTGACATGAGACATCTGATCACCTCCAATGGCCTTCACCTGGAGGCAATATTGGACTGTGTCCTATACCTGGGGTGTGGGAGATACCCACCACAAATAGGACTGTATCTCTGAGGCCTCTGCTGAAGAAGGTGGAGCATCAGGGATGGTAGGACCAGATAGGGCAGGTGTAAACTCTTGTTCAAGTTTTAAGGCTTTCCGCCTGTTGACCAATACAGCCTTGGGTTGTCAATCTATCTGTTTAGGTGGGATCCCCATAGCAACGAGATCAAATGACATTTGCTCCCAGTTTACATTTACTGGACACTCTATAGCCTATTGGGAAAGCATTTTTCTCTCCGAGTTCCTCCCTCTCAGGTCTTTCCCATAGCCTGTTCCTGTCTCTGAGATTCGTCAGTTTCTCCCATGTAATCAATGGCTTATCCAACACCACAAATATCTTGTCCCGCCATTGGGCTCAGCATGGATCTCAGCATTCCATACCAGCAGTGAGGGCACACTGGAGGATCTTGGCTTTCATATCTGCTGTGAATGTAGCCTGATCAGGAGCTTTAAAGACAGGGGCATAGATTTCCTGCCTCATTTCCAATTCCCTAAGAATTTGTCGTACCTCTTGTATAGATTTTTGGGGTTCACATGTTCAGAAAGTTCTCCCTCATTGGGCCAAGCCTCCCTAAAGGCTAGAATATTCCAGTATATGAGGGAATGAATACTTGAACCAATCCCCCATTCCTGAGCATCATGTGGTTGCTGCACTGCCTCTTGCCCAGTTAGAGAAATGGCATCACCCCCTTTGTCCCATAGCTGCATTAATCATGCCTGGATACTTTTGCTGGCCTTTCCTTAGAACTTGGCAGCTATATCAGTAAGCTCAGTGGGAGTATATTCTCTCATCATGAACATTTTCTGAACTGGGGACTGCCTCCCTGGCTGGGGTTGCTGTTGTTGTGCTTTGTTTTTTGCTTTTGTTAGTATTTTTTTTTTATTTGAGTATAGTTGATATACAATGTTACTTTAGTTTCAGGTGTACAACTTAGGGAATTGACAAGTTTATGTATTATTTTATGTTCAATGCAAGTGAACATAATCATCTGTCCCCTTATATCATTATTACAATAGCATTGACCGTATTCTTTACACTGTGCCTTTTATTTCCTTGACTTATTTATTTCATAACTGGAAGCCTGCATTTTCCTCTTGTCTTCACCCATTTTGCCCAACTCACCACCCCTCTCCCATCTGGCAATCAGTTTGTTCTCTATATTTATAGGTCGGATTCTACTTTTTGTTTGTTTATTCGTTTTTTCAGACTCCTGTTATGAGTAGAATCATATAATACTCAGTCTGACTTGTTTCACTTAGCATAATACCTTCTAGATCTATGTTGTCTCAAATGGCAACATCTTATCCTTTTCTATGGTTGCATAATATTGCATTATATATATTTTTTCTTTATTTGTCTATTGATGGACACTTAGGTTACTTCCATGTGCTGGTTATTGTAAATAATGCTGCAATAAACAACATAGGGGTGCATGTATGTTTTCAAATTAGTGTTTTTGTTTTCTTTGGGTAAATAGTAGTGGAATTATTGGATCATATAGTATTATTATTTTTAATTTTTTGAGGAACTTCCATACTGTTTCCACGGTGGCTATGCCAATTTATATTCCCACCAACAGTGCATAGGCATTTCTTTTTCTCCACATCCTCCCCAAAGCTTGTTTTTTCTTGTGTTTTTGTTTTTAGACATTCTAACTGGTATAAGGTGATATCTCATTGTGGTTTTGATTTGTATTTCTCTGATGATGAGTGATGTTGAGTATCTTTTCATGTGTCTGTGGCCATCCATATGTCTTCTTTGGAGAAATGTCTGTTCATATCTTCAGCCCATTTTTTAATTGGATTATTTTTGGGTTTTTGGATTTTGTTTTGTTTTGGTTTTGGTGTTGAGCTATAGAAGTTCTTTATATATTTTGGATAATAACCCTTTATTGGATACGTCTTTTGCAAATATATTCTCCCATTCAGTAGGTTGTCTTTTTGTATTGTTGTTGGTTTCCTTTGCTGTATAAAATCTTTTTATTTTGATGTAGTTCCAATAGTTTGTTTTTGCTTTTGTTTCCCTCGCCTTAGGAGACATATCTAGAAAAATGTTACTGTGGCCAATATCAAAGAAACTCCTGCTATGTCTTCTAGGATTTTTATGGTTTCAGTGCTCTCATGTTTATGTCTTTAATTCACTAGTATTTTTGCCTTCTTCCCCAGATGACTCACTGCTCTGATCCTCAGTCCCACACATGCCCACACATAAACTGTGTTGGACATGGGTGTCAATTTCCTCTCTTAGGTTAAGGAAGCTTCCAGTTATTCTTTCTTCAAATAAGTATTTTATACCTTTCTCTCTCTTCTTCTGGGACCCCTATAATCTGAATTCTTGTTTGCTTGATGTTGTCAAAGAGATTTCTTAATCTAGCCTCATCTTTAAATTTTTTCCCCAATTTTTATTTAATTTCAAGCTAGTTAACGTACAGTGCAATATTAGTTTTAGGTGTCGAATTTAGTGATTCATCACTTACATAAAACACCCAGTGCTCATCACAAGTGCCCTCACCTATTTAACTCATCCCTCCACCCACTTCCCCTCCAGTAACCATCAGTTTGTTCTCTGTAGGTAAGAGTCTGTTTCTTGGTTTCCCTTTCTTCCCCCCCACCACAACATTCATTTGTTTTGTTTCTGAAATTCCACATACGAATGAAATCATATGGTATTTTTCTTTCTCTGACTGACTTATTTTGCTTAGGATAATCCTCTCTAGCTCCAACCACATCATTGCATATGGCAAAATTTCATTCTTTTTTTATGGCTGAGTAATATTTTATTGTGTATATATACCACATCTTCTTTATCCATTCATCAGTCGATGGACATTTGGGCTCTTTCCATAATTTAGCTATTGTAGATAATATTGCTGTAAATATTGGGGTATAGGTATCCCTTTGAATCAGCATTTTTTTACCCTTTAGGTAAATACCTAGTCGTGCAATTACTGAGTTATAGGGTAGTTCTATTTTTAACTTTTTGAGAAAACTACATACTATTTTCCAGAGTGGCTGCACAGTTTGCATTCCCACCAACAGTGTAAGAGGGTACCTACCCCTTTCTCCACATCCTCACCAACATCTTTTGTTTCCTGTGTTGTTAATTTTAGCCATTCTGACAGTTGTGAGGTGATAGCTCATTGTAGTTTTGATTTATGTTTCCCTGATGATGAGTGATGTTGAGCATCTTTTCATGTGTCTGTTGGATATCTATATGTCTTCTTTGGAAAAATGCCTATTTTGGAAAAATGTCTATTCTACCCATTTGTTAATTGCATTTTTTATATTTTGGGTGTCGAGGGTTTTTTTGTTTTTGTGTTTTGTTTTTAAGATTTTATTTATTTATTTAAGAGAGAGAAAGTGAGAGTGAGAGAGCATGAGAGGGGGTGGGTTAGAGGGGAAAGAGACTCCCTGCTGAGCGGTGAGCCTGGTGCTGGGCTAGATCCTGGGACTCCGGGATCATGACCGGAGCTGCAGGTAGATGCTTAACTGACAGATCCACCCAGGTGCCCCTAGGGTGTTGAGTTTCATATACTCATTTTAAAAAAATTATTTTCTCTTTTCACTGTTCAGCTTGTGTGCTTTCCATTACCATGTCTTCCAGATCACTGATACATTCTTCTGTATCCTCTAATCTACTGTTGATTCCCTTTAGTTTGTTTCTTGTTTCAGTTATTGTATTTTTCAACTCTGATTGGTTCTTCTTAATGTATTCTATCTCTTTATTGAAGGTCTCTCTGAGTTCTTCCATTTGTTTCTCCAGTGAGTATCTTTGCAATCATTACTTTAAATTCTTTATTTTCTGAATTTTTTTACTTGTTCTTTCTTTTGACGTGTATTCCTCTGTCTCCTCATCTCTCTTGGCTCTCTGTGTTTGTTTTTATGGGTTAGGCAGAATGGCTACTTCTCCTAAACTTGAAAAAGTGGTCTTGTGTATGGTGTCTTCTATGCAAAGTGTATGTACTTGGTGACTTTTGCTGGCTAGTTGGAGCTGTGGCTATATATGCTAGTTATTCTTTTAAACTATGCTCTTTTCAGAAAGAGGAAAATAATAATAATGCTAAAATTTTAAAAAAAGAAACAAAAAAGAAAAGAAAAAGGAAGAAAAGAAAACAGAAAAAAAAGAAGGCAGAAGAACAACACAGAAAAATTAAAACAAGGCAAAAAAATTAGAAAAAAATTATAAATGCATCTATAAATAAATAAATAAATAAATACATAACAAAAAACATAAGCATACTCTGGCTTATTTTCTGTGTCCCAGTGCCATAGAGACTCATATGGGCTTGAAGACACTGGGCCTGCTGAAGTTACAAGCTCACTGTGAGCCAGACCCTGTTCCCATTTGACCTTCTGAGGTAAAGAGCAAGAGAGCATCCTTGCAGCTCCTCAGTCCTTTTAAACCCCAGCTTTTTCCCTATCCCAGTGTGACCCAGGCTGTGGGCTTACAGACCCTGGGCTTTCAGAGGTCACAAATTCCCTGTGATACCATACCTGCCAGTTATGGCATCCAGACCTGGCTGTTATGGTGTCCAGACCCTGCTCCAGTCTAGGCTTCTAAGGTAGAGTGGGACTATAAACTGTCATTCTCTAGTCCCTCTGACCTGACGAGTGTTCCTGCAGTTCTTCTGCCACTTGGCAGAGTTCTAGTATTGTCTCTTTTATATGCTAGTTTTTCCTTTAAACTGGCTTTTTTTCTGTACCCAAAGACAGAGGAATTTGTTCTTGGTCCCTCAGTAGTATCCCTGCCCATTGTCATTTGCAGCACAGGGGTTGGTTTCCTTTTGTTACTGTGTCTTCAGCTCTCCTCTTGTTCTCTTGTTATTCTTTCTATTTTTGGTTGTTCAACAGTTGTTCGGTCAGCCCTCAGTTCTTCTTCAGGAGGAACTGTTTTTATTGATAGATGTAATTTGGTGTGTTCCATGGGGGAGGCAATTTCAGGGTCTTCTTATGTCGTCGTCTTGGACCACAACTCGCTGTGCTGTGTTTCTGCTCTCCTTTGTATTAGGGGTTGGATGTCAGAGTGTTTTGTCCATTTCACTGTCAATCATCACAACATCCTCCTCTTCACTCTCCTCACTTTTCCAGGGATTCTTTTTGCCACAGCACACCGTGCACAGTTTCTCAAAGAAGCACATAACTGCAGCCATCATTTCTAAGTTGTTCTCTTACTCGTGGAGTAGTCTACAAATACATAAAATATGGGCCACCTCTCCCCACATAGAGGTTACTGGCCATCTCTGGATTTTCCCCAAAGATGACTGAGACCCTGAGATCCATTTCTTTCAGTCTCCAGGCTGGCCAGCCAACTCTTAGTTTACAACCTCCTGGGGAACTCGTAGGTGTAATCTGAAACCAGCCCTCATGAAGAAACCTGGTACATACTGAAGAAAGAAGCACACCGCTCGACTGGTAGGTAGCAGGTTTAACAAGAAAGGGAACTTACACACAAGCCTTGTCTTGGGTGGGCACAAGATGAGTAGATCTATCTGCCCACCACAATCTTAACAGTTTTTACAGAGGCCTTAACTGGGTTTGCTCATGTATACCACCCACATGTTCTTAACACCACATCATTATTTCAAGTCTATGTCCTTGGGGCAGCTTCTGGGAACTGGGAAGGCAAATGGAATGTACATTCCAATGACAGGGGAGGAGATCAGAAGCCTCAGATTACCAGGTTTCAGCTCATGGGTCAACCAATTGTTGCGTCTTCTTGATGACTAGCCCCCAACAATTTCTGCATAGCTCACTGGATTCAGTTTCTCCTTGCTGTTTCTCACCTGAGGATATTCCTTATTTTAAAGTAAAGTTGGCCATGCACTGAGAAAAGGTAGATTGCTTTTATTATTTTGTACAGCATTATAAATGTTTTCCATGTGGAGGATTTTTGTTTTTAGTACTGATAGCTCACCAGTTATAGTTGTTATAGAAGTTTAGATTAATTAAAAAAATAAAACTGGTGTTTTTTGAAATGATGTGGACACTGTTCTAGGGAACTGCTCTGGAATATTAACCTCCAGTTGTAATACCTTAATAAATTAAGGACTCATCAACTTTATCACTATATCTAATATTTCTATGTCTTTTTATTTATGTCTCTGTCATATTTTTCTGGGACATTTTATAAACATTTAAGACAAAGCAAAGTCAAACTGACTTGATTTCAGGTATTCATTTGTTACATGGATGTACCCCTCCTAGATTATAATTCATCCCCAGTGCTTAGATAATGCCTTTCTGATTCTAAGAAGTTAATTAATATATTTAATATGATGTAAATATCAATGATTATAATTAATATAAATTTCCTGGGATTTGTTACCTCTATCTCTAAATATATTCAAGAAGTAACAACTTTGATATAGCTTTCTTATCCTGTACCCTGTGTCCTCATGTTCTCCCCTTCTATTGACTTCCAGTATCTTCTCTCTGCTCCTATAAAACAAAACCAGTAAATAAATAAAGATATGAACTATTAGAACAAAGTCTTTTTCTCCTAGGGATATTTACCTTTTACTATGATTAAAACCTCAAGCTATGAACCTATGATAATGAAATTTCAGGAATTGGAGAGGATTTGGAGAAAAAAAATCACTAAAAATAAGGCTATGTTTGTGGCATAATACAAAAAGAATGGCTTCCAGATTTTTAAATTTCGGGTTGATTTGTTGAAGGATTTTAGATAGAAAAGGTGGTTATTTTCTATTATGCCTGGAGGTTAGCAGTACCTCTCAGTTCCCTAATAAAACCAGTGATGCTCAGTGAGCTTTACAGCAAAGCATTTCAGGAATGGTGAAATACATAAAGACAGCATATTTTAGGACAAGTCCATCATCGCAGTATGACTCCCTATGGCAAAATTTCTTTCAAAGGCTTATAAGCCTGGTAATTCTTCAGTAAGAGGATTCTACCAGACAGGGTATTAGGTATGTCTAGAAAGCCCAAAGCGGCAAGAGCTGAATAAGATGTAATGTTAGGGTTTTAAATTAGGTTTAACAAAGCCTATAGGGTAACTGAGTCCAGTATTCTCTGAACAGTGCAAACTTAATGTTTGTGGCTTTAAAATATCTGTGTAGAGACTAGTCTCTCTTCAGCGTAGAAGTCATTACAACAGTAGATACGTGGCTAGAGAGAGAAATTGAACTTTATGTGTGTGTTCCAGTCTGATAGGTAACTCTACAGAGTTACTGCAGTAACTCCTCTGGCTTATGTACCCCATGAGGAAGACTAGGAATCTCTGGTACATTTGGTTTCCTAAGTAACATGTCTGATCCTGATGAATGCCAACTCTCCCCATACTTGCAGAATGAATTCATCTGTTGCTGAAACTCGAAGTCAACAGCATCTCTGCTGTGTGAATTGGAGATATTTATCAGCGCAAAGAAATGATATGCATACAGAACAAAGTGTACATGTCCTTAGGTCTAAAATAATGATCAAGCCTATGCTGGACATGTCACACAGTCATTTACCCCATTTTGTTTCTTCTGGGGATGCAGCCAGCTTTAGACTTAGATAGAGTTTTGCTGTTCATTTTAGAATGAAGTCTATGGGTTGCCATGAAACAAAGATTTCAGATCATGACTATAGTGGTTCATTGGTTTGTTTGGCTTCCCTTAAGCTGTAGTAATAAACATGCACTGAGTCAGTGAATGTTGGAAAATCCCCTCTAGGGTTCCTCATTAGTCAAACCAGAGATTTAAACATTGTACAAAACATATGAGGTTCCAATGACTCAATTGTCCATTACATGCATTCCCCCCCCCAAGTCAAGCAACCTTTACAAATTTCTCTCCCACAGGCCTCTACTAAAACAAGTCATCTAGAGAATGACTGCTTACTTGTTATCTCTCCTAGTGGATGTAGGGTATTCAGACTGTTTTCTACCATTACTGTTTCTGCACTCCACATAGCATTGTGTCTGGCTGCATTCTAACATCTGGTGTGCCAAATGATGCTCGATTAATATGCTACCACAGGTGCATGACCAGAACTTCATGAAAGGGGTGTCTGGCATCTCCTTACTGCCCAAGTCTCATGTTTAAGAATGAAAACACAGTTATCACTTGACATCTGCCCTTACCAAATGTTCCTATTTTCTTCCATCAGACCCACTCTCAAGCTAGAGGTTCACAAAGAAGGGGTTATGGACCCAAATTCTACATTAATTTGACAGAGGCTATGCATTCAAAATTTGATACTTAAAATGTTTCATTTTTCTTTCTCTCATACCTGCTCTCTAGCTAGAGGTTCACAGGCAAGGCTTATATACCCCCAAATTACCCTTAATTGCTCTTCTTCCTTTATATAAGAGGAAAGATGAAGGGGAGCACACATAATGTTGTGAAGAGGGGTGTGTCTGATAGACCTTAAGGCGACCCTGCATTACCCTTGCCTTCTGGGATGCATGCCCTTTTATAATCTGGGGGGCAAAAAATGTGACTTGCTGCTAATCAATAAAATATGACAAGGGTAGTTGGATGTTACTCCCTTGATTAAATTATGTTATATGAGAAAGGTAAAGAGATTTTGCATATGTGATTAAGATCCCAAATCAGTGACTTTGAATAATCAAGAGGGAGAAATCAGGTGAAAGCCCTTGAAAATGAGACTGGGACTTCTCTGAGCAGCAAACTCTCCTACTGGTCTTGAAGAAGCATGCAGCTCAGATGTGAGCTACTATAAGAGGGCCATGTGGCAGGGAACTGATGGTGGCCTCCAGAAACTGAGGGCCTCCATACTAAAATAGTAAGAAATTGAATTCTGCCAACAACTTCATGTGCTTGGAAGAGGACCCCTAGCCTCAAATGAGAATGATACCTTGATTGCAGCCAGTGAGAACCTCAGCAGAAGACACACAGTTAAGCCATTCCCAAGCTCCTGGCTCACGGAAACTCTGAGATAATAAATGTATGTTCTAAACTGCTTATTTTGTGGTAGTTTGTTACATGTCCTGACAACAAATAAAAAACAAACGGACAAAAAACCTGATACAGAAGTAATACAGGAGGTTTAGAATTTTATTTGATTATAGACCTATACCCAAATGAGAGGTGAGCACAGACTTACTGCTCACAAAAAAATCTGTAAAGGACTCCTTTCTTAACGTTTGCTCCTGTGATGGGGAATTTGTCACCAGAGTAGGCTCAAATGATAAATCTGCCATTTACTAGCCGAATGATTTGGGACAAGTTCTTTAACTTTTCAAAATCTGTCCCTGTATTAAAAATTGGGATAATGGTAATAATGACTTGTAGTATTGTTCTGGGGTAAAGTAATATATGTAAAGTGCCTAATCCATGGTTGATCTACAAAAAACTGCTATCCACCAAACTGTTCCTTGCACTTGCAATGCTCCTTTGTCTGTTGTGTGTATATTTAAATCTCACATATGCTTTTAGACTCTGCTCGCATTGTTTTGTGGTTACTTTTTGCCAGTCCATGGACTAGACTGGAAGCTCCTGGAATATTGGAGGCTCTTCTTGTATTCCTAGCAGATAGCATAATCCTTGGCATACACTCCGCCTCAGACGTCTCTCCCCCCCTCTGAACTCAACTGTGTTTGTTTCTGTATCACTTATTTAGCAATTAAGAACTACCTTTCCAACTTTTCTAATGTCAATTCTACTCTTGATATTTGATTTTCACATGCATGTCTAGCTCAAAAACAGACTGTAAACTCTTTTGGGGTGGAAATCAAGCATGTTATTTCTTTATATGCCATACATTGCCTATAACAACGAAAACACACATAGAGTGTGTTAAAAGATTGAGGGACTTGGGTGGGAGTACTGAGTAGAATATGGACCTAAATTAAAGGTCTAGGAGGTAAAATAATTGGAACTTTTACTTATAGTCTAAATACTTTGAAGTTATGATATTTGCTATTTTTAAGTAGGGTTATTATTGCCCTACTTTTTTTTTTTTTTTTTTTTTTTGGTACACTGAAGTATGGTTTTGCTTTAATGCCCTGAATCAAACCGTTTTATAGTATTATAGGGTGTGAAATCTGGCCTGGGATTGTAATGAAAAATTAGTGTAGTAGAACTTGTTAAATTTGTTTTTTAATTAGAATTCATCTTATTTGCATTATATTATAGATTAATTTTGAACTAATTTAGTATTAAATGAGAACAATTGTGAAATCAGAAAACTAACTTATCCATAAGAAATCGCTATTTCTTGGGGTGCCTGGGTGGCTCAGTTGACTAAACATCTGACTCTTGGTTTCAGCTGGGGTCATCATCTCAGGGTTGTGAGATCGAGCCCCCCGTTGAACCCATATCGGGCCTGTATTGGCTTGCACACTTAGCACAGAGTCTGCTTGGGATTCTCTCTCTCTCTGCTCCTCTCCCTGCTCCTGCATGCTCTCTCTCACACGCAGATCAATCAATCAGTCAATAAAATCTTTAAAAAAAAAAAGAAATGGCTATTTCTCAATATGAAATGAGAAATAAAACATTAGTTTTATCTGTTAGCTAAGAAAAAAATTAATAAAAAACATTTGGGAGGAAATTGTTAATTTATATTAAAGCTAAAATCAAGAACATATGTTAATTTAAATACTGATAAGGAAAGCTTGTAACTTAGTTTTCTAGATGAAAGGAAGTTACCAAAAATCTAGATATTGAAGGTAAGATTTATCTTCATGATTCATCTCCAATTATCATCCAATGTATTTTTCTGTTTTCTGTTACAGCACTGAGATTTCTTTATATATTATATTGCTTACTCATAAATTTTGTTAGAAAGCTATTAAGATTTAATGAAGGTTTCTCTTTGGTAATTTTATATAATAATTTCTTTTCATAGCTATGTTGTTTGGGAGTGCCTGGTGGCTCAGTCAGTTGAGCAACGAACTCTGATTGCAGCTCAGGTCATGAGATCAAGCCCCACATCGGGGTCTGTTTGAGACTCTTGCCCTCTCCCTCTGCCCCTCCCCCTGCTTGCATGCTCTCTTTCTCTCTCTCTAAAATAAATCAATCTTCAGACAAACAAAAAACCATAGCTATGCTGTTTAGCTAGATGTCTTTCTTCTTTTGACTTCTGTCCACCTGGCTTTCATATACTTTCTCCTTTGCCACTGTCATAATCTACACGAACTACATTTCTTTATTTTCCTCTAATTCATGCACTGTATTTCTATGAAAATTTCAGTTTTTATTACATTTTATTCTATAGCCTAAATGTAACAAATTTGTTTTATTTCCACAATAAGTAGATTGAGGGGTAAGATATCCCGTATCACAGTTTCACATCATGCAGATTATCCGGTTGCTTAATTTTTTCTCAGCAGTGGTGCCATGAGTAAAGTTGCCTTTAAATACACATGCACACACACATACACACACACACCATATATACACACACACAGAAACATCCACCAAACTAACCAAGAAACTTAGCAAGTAAAAACACACCGTAGGATTGAATATAAATAATTACATGATGTGAAAAATAATGTTTTTCCCTATACTATCTCAGTGAATTTCTTTATAACACACAGCTTCACATATTTTCTTAGTTATAACTCTGTGCACATTAATGTCCACAGAAAGGTCTAAACTCTAAGATATAATAGCAGGAAGGATTTTACCTAGAATCGTTAGGGAGTGAATGTATGCTTTTCTCCTCCTTGTTCTGTAGTAATTTCATACAAAATGATTATTCCATTCAACTCATTTCAATACTGTAAGGTCCTTTTTGGTGGCGAACTTTAAGTTTTTTCCTCTAAAGAAGTCCATTTTCTCTGCTGAAATGGATATTTAGACAACATTTTTGGAGAAAACAAAGCCCGTATCCATCAACATATTGGTACATTTTAAAATAAATAGTTTTCTCGCTGTAGAGCACAGATTGACTCTGTGTACATTATAGGAAAGCCAGTTTCAACTTCTTCAGTATAATCATATAAGTATCATAAGTCTACATTTGATTCTAAAAACCTACAAATATATTTATAATTTATTGAATGATTTGGATCTTATAACATTCTTGGGTGGCTTACATTATCAGGTCTATTTTGCAAACATAAACCTTCGGCATAGAGAGCATGACCAAGGACAGAAATTGGCAAAATGGGGACTCCAGGATAGGAGTTCTTATTCACTCCATTACATCTTGCTACATCTTAGTAATAACTTGTGACTGAACATTTTTGAGTTTTTAATTTCTCAGTTTTCCTTATATTTTCCTTTTTTCACTTTCACCATTCAAGTAGGTAAGAAGTTCTAAGCTTCCTTGTTTAACTTCATCAGAAACTACGAAACAGCTTTTCAAAGTGGATGTTCCATTTTGTATTCCCATCAGCAATGTCTGAGAGTTCCAGTTTCCCTTCATTCTCACCAGAATTTGGTATTATAATTTTTTTTTAATTTTAGGAATTCTGATATATGCAAAGTGGTATCTCATTTTGATGTTAATTTTCATTTCCCTCATAACTAATGATATTGAACATCTTTTTATGTGCTTATTGACATCAATATATCTTCCTTTCTGAAGTGGCATTTGATATTGCTCATTTTAAAAATGGATTATTTGTTTTCTTGAGTTTTGAAAATTCTTTATGTATTCTGGATACAAGTGCTTTTCAGATAAGTGATTTGCACATATTTTTTCTATGAATCTTGTCTTTTCTTTGCTAGAACAAAAGTTTTATTTTTTTATTAAGTTCACCTTACCAATTTTTTCTTTTATGGATTCTGATTTGTTGTATTTAAGAATAACTTGTTTAACCCAAAGTCATAGAAATTTTTATATATTTTTTCTAGAAGTTTTGTATTTCTATGTTTCATACTTAAGCCTACAATTCAAGTTAATTTTTGTACAAGTTTTTAGGTATAAGTTGAGGTCATTTTTCTTTTTATGCTTAAGGATGTACATTGTTTGCACCCCATTTGTTGAAAAGATTATTCTTTCTTTATTTAATTGCTTTTGTAACTTTGTCAGAAGTAATTTGACCATATTCATGTGGTATGTTTCTAGATCCTCCATTTGGGTCCATTCATCTATGTCTGTCTTCCCATGATACTACACTGTCTCAATTGCGTAAGCTTTAGAGTATATATTAAAATCAGGTAGTGTTAGTCTTCCAACTGCATTCTTTTCTTAAAGAATTATTTTGGTATTCAAGTTCTTTTTCTTGTCCATATGTTTTAGAATCAGCTTGTAGAGATCTACAAAGAATCCTGGAGAGATATTGATTGAGGTAATATCAAATCTATAGATCAATGTGGCAATACTTGACATTGTAACAGTATTGAGATTTCCACTCAATGAATACTATATATGTCTTTATTTATTTGGATCTACTTTGATTTCTTTCTTCAGTGTTCTGTAATTTTCAGCATAGAGAACCTTCAAATGTATTGTTGGATTTTTACCTATTTAAGTTTTGAGTGCTTTTATAAATAGCTCTTAGAGGATCTTCTTCTAAGATCCCTTATGGTTCATCACAACATGGGCCTCTCCATTGGGCTCCTCATGACATGACATCCTGCTTCCTCCAAAGCAAATGATCTAGGATATAAAAGAACATAGATAGAAGCCATGATCTCTTTTACAGTCTGATATCAGAAGTGATATATCATCAATTCTTCCATGTGCTATTAATCACACAGAACAGCAATGGTACAATGTGGACAGGGATTATACAAGGATAAGACTATGAAGAGGCAGACATTATTTGGGTCCATCACATAGATGTTGGATTAAGATTACTAGTTTTAAGTTTTCATTTATTAGTTATACATATGTTTTTATGTTTGTATGCCCTTAAAGAGGTCATTTTTTATCTCGTTGCTTCTCAGCTATGATTTCCAGCTATGTATTTTCTAAAATATTTGCCTACCAATCTGTCCTTTCTTTGAACTGTTTGTCCTTGGCCTAATAGCAATCACATTATGGCAGCAGTGGCAGCATCTAGGTATGGGAACACGCCAACCAATGCTTAGAAACACAGGCATTTGAAACCTAAAATGAGTTATTAGAGAAGATTGCATACATTTCCAAAAACTATTCATGAATCTTCAATAAGACCTTTGTCCTGTAGCTGACTTTCAGCCTTGGATATTTCCCTTGTAAATTTTCCAGTTCTATAAATTTTGTCCATTAACTCAAATGTTATTCATTGCACATGTTTTGCTGAGTTCAGATTTCTTTTGAAAATAGCCCTCATATTTATCAAAGGGCAGAACATACTAGTTATAAGTGGCAATTAATAGTTAATGAAGTTAAAGTAAAAAACATCATATTTTAAATTTTTTGTATTTTCTTATCTTTTGTGCATAATTGAGTATATTTTCTGGAAATATTTGATATAAAAATCTGCTCAGCATGTTATTTTTCCCAAGAAAGCAATTCTCAAAGCACATCTCCTCCAATGAGGCCCATGAGATTTTGTTTAATGGACAAATGGTGGAGCTATTGAGCTCCTAATTCTAATCACTTAGTTTCATGAAAATTTGAGATAATAAACTTTGTGGTGTTTTTTATGCGTAATAATAACAAATGGACAGAAATTATAGGATACTCCATGTCTTGTTGGTATGCTCTTGTTATTGCATTTATCCTTCTCAAGTCTTATTGCTACAACATATGTGTGATCTAAATTCACTCAATTAATTTGTACATCTTTTAGGAATTGCATTAATTAAGCAAAACAATGACGAGACTTTCTGGTAGAGTTGAAATGGCTGTGCTTAGGAGATAACAGCATTTCTTTAATTATAATTATTTCTGAAGCTTTAAAGTCATGTATATATGGGAAACCCTTCCTCCCTTTTGGTAATATCTCTGTGGGGGTGAAGATTAACTAGTCTGGTTAAGAAGTAAAGTAATGAAAGTGCCACTTAGTTTTTATTTATTGTCATTTTATGCTAATTTTTGATGCTGAAATAACCAAAGAAATTTGAAATGTAAAATTAAGTTTGGTGCCATCAAGTGTAGTCAATACTGAAATGAAGGAAATAGACTATGCAGAAAATAAACCCTGGGTTCTTGATCTATCTCTCTTAAGAAATTTATAATACAGTGTTAGCATTATTATGTATATGTCTATTTTCTCCAGTAGATTTTGAACCCTCTGGGCAAGAACTGATCTCTCTTTATATTTTATCTGCTAATATTTATATTACTGAATATAATTTATAGATCATATTAAGTGACTTATAAAATAATGATGAATAATGGAAACTTTATGACCTTGGGTCAAAATAAACAGAAATATTGCCTATAAATAGTAAATACTTGATTAAAATATATAGTATTATCATTAGAAGGTGGAGCATTGAATCCAACTAAAGGTTGTACAAATGAATTTCAGATCCAGGGATCTTCCATTCAGCCTTAGGAGAGAAAAAGATGTGGTCACAATCTGAACTATATTCTGTCTATAGGAGGTAACTAAATATGTTTCAAAAGTGGATGGTACCAAGGCAGTGTCCTGCTAGTTTCTCCTAAGCTCCAAATAGAGTTGTTCTAGTAATATTAAACATGTCTAGCCCTTTATATTGGGAAGAAGTCATCTAGGCATTCCTGATGTGCATGAAGGATTGGTAAAACTAAATATATTTGGTAAGGCTTCAATACTTTTTTCCAAAATAGCCGGATACTCTTGACTTTCACAGCCATATAGGTTGATTGACATTTCATAAGGTAAAACTAAGAATTCATTTCCACTAACCATGCATTTTAAAATCTAGATTTAGGGGCGCCTGGGTAGCGCAGTCGTTAAGCGTCTGCCTTCGGCTCAGGGCGTGATCCCCGCGTTCGGGATGGAGTCCCACGTCGGGCTCTTCCGCTGGGAGCCTGCTTCTTCCTCTCCCACTCCCCTGCTGTGTTCCCTCTCTCGCTGGCTGTCTGTCAAATAAATAAAATCTTTAAAAAAAAAATAAAATCTAGATTTAGTATATGGTGCTGAGAAGGACAAAGTAACAGTAGGAACTCCATAGGAGATGTGAAATGCAATGTAGTGAGATGAAAATTACACAGATTTTGGCTTAAGGTTGCTAGCATCAAGTCCTAACTTTTTAATGTACTGGTTCTATGAACTTAGAAGAGGTAATTTTTGCCCCTTTGCTCCTTACTGTCTACATTTGCATAATGGAGATTTTGTTGGTTGCTATGAAGAACTAGGAAGAGGGCTTTGGAGTATTTGAAATGTCAACAAATGTTAAATATAAGAGGAGAAAAGGACCTTTCTGGAGGAGAAAAGAATATGGTCTGTGAAGAATCCTTGATTCCTCTGGTGGTAGGAAATAGATGGAAAGAGAGAGACAGAGACAGAGAAACATAGGGTTGTCACAGAATTAAAATAAATTTAAAAACGTTTCGTGGTAATTCAATGGGCTAAAGTGAAATTGTCTTTAAGTTAACATCTAAGAAAGATTAGCGTAGGCTCATTTCTCTGAGGAGTAAGTGAAGCAGTATGTTGTATAATTATATGGTGAGTATGATTTTTATTGTAAATTAAACATGTAAGTACCATTTTCCACCTATTTGATTTAATTTTAGATTATTTTTTTAAGCTTTAAACTTATTGTACTCTCAGTTACCAATTTTGCTTTTCATGTGTTTCTTCCCATCACTAAACTTGTGTCTAGTGCATTTCCTGTAAGTGTTTTTTCTGAGCCGGTGAACTGGTGTTGCTGGTTATGGATATGCAGTCTTTGTGATAATCAGTCTGGGAAGTTTTTACTGACATATCTTTAAGCTCTCTGATTCTTTCTTTTGTTGTGTCCAGTCTACTGATAAGTGCATCAAAGCATTTTTCATTTCTGTTAGTGTTTTTGATTTGTAGCATTTCCTTTCTATTCTTTCACAAAGTTTCTCTCTGCTTATATTACCCAGCTATTCTTGGCTGTTGTTTCCTTTTTCCATTAGAGACCTAACACATGAACCATAGTGATTATAATGTCCTTATCCACTAATTCCAAAACGTGCTTCTGTTTTTTTCCAGGCTGTGCCTTTTCTTGCCTTTTCCTATGCTTCCACTACCTCTATTCCATTTCCTAGTCCCAAGGCATAGCCTCCAGGGGCTCCAGTTTATAATCTGTGTGTTTACTGGTGCCCATTTCCTTAGGAGGTCTTTATATTAGTGCCCTGAGACTGTGGAAAATTCCATTCTGCTTTTCAGATTTTTTTCCTGTTTGTTTGAGTTCATTTCTTTAAACCCTTGTTTTGCATAGCTGAGTAATTCAGCAAATTTCTGGAGAAGCCTGCCACATGTCTCAGCTCTACAGTTACGTCATTCTGGCTTCACAAGATCATCAAAACGTTGTTGGTTTTTATGTCCTTTAGAGGCAGTTCTATTCCCAAACAAAGTCTGAGTTTTCTGGCGCTAGCCTATTTTCAGAGCTGGCAAATGCTCACGGGAAAAGGTGGTTGTCCATTTGATAATTGCTCTGAGGCTCCTCTTTTTTTGTAATTTTAGCCCGTCTGTTCCTTCTTACGTCTGCAGCTCCATGGTGCCTTGAAACTGATGACTTCTTTAAGTTGTATCTGGAGTTTTTGGTTGACCTTGACAATAGTGTTGGTTTGCTACAAACTGCTTGATCCCACTTTGAGATGAAAGTTCCCCAAATCATATTATTTAAGCTGACACCTTTGTAAAAATTGTTCTCAATATGATCTATTCTTCAGCAATAACACTGTGAATGTGGGAAAAAAATAATATCTTGTGTAATAAATTTCTTTAGGTTGAATAAAACATAGATTCTAATAAAACTGAAATATTTATCTCTCTACACAATTATTTATGAATAATGAAATCATAGAGTTTACCTAAATGATCATTACCCATAACTTTCTAATTTTATAATTGAGAGTTTTGAGGTCTACAATAATGCATTTTGTTCATTTACTTATTTTTCTACTAATGGTTAGAACTGATTTTGTGCTGAAAGCAGCACCGGTTGCTGAGATTACAAAGTAAAATTCCTGCCCTTGAATGAAAACTTCAACTGTGGTAGGGATATAAACAGTAAATAAGGACGTCTAGAGCTACATATATACTAGGATTTCAATCAAGATTTTAACTCTATTCCCCGTAATGATACACACACACACACACACACACACACACACACACACACACACATACACACACGCATATATATACATATATATAATATGAACTATAGATGAGCATATTAGAAGTAGTAGCTGATTGGAGAATTCTGAGAGAGATTCACAGAATATTTTACCTGAGTCTTCATGCCTCGGGGTATTAAAGAATGTATTTTGAAAAGGTAAAGTTTAAGAGCATTTTAAGTGAAGGATGGCATGTGAAAGATCACAAATATGAAGGATCACAAATATGAAACAGCAACTTGTTTATAGTTTAGAGTGTGAGATCGGTTGGTGGTGGTATGTCACAGTGGTATGAAAGTAGAAAGTCAAGGCTTATATTATTAAGGGCCTTTCACATCTTGTATAGGGATTTGGACTTTAATGTACTGGCAGGGGAGTGCTATTAAAGTGTTAATGCAGGTGAACCTTGACTAGAGTCAGGGTGGCCAAACAGAAGTTATGTGACTTGTATATCATTCCACGGAGAATAGAGTTAAAATCTTGATTGAAATCCAATGTTCTTGTCCTTACAATAAGCTGTTTATAACAATGAGTATAATAATATTTGATGATGACAATAATATTTATTATATGTTTACTGTATGTTAGGTTCTGAGTGCTTTATTTTTTTTCCTAATCATCACCATGAGGCTATGGAATAGAGAAGAGTTCTTCCCAGAATGACTTGATGATTATAAGTAGAAAATGACACTTTGAAAGAGCTAGTGTGATTTGTTCTTTGACCCACCTTTTGTAGATTTGGGAACTGGAGTTTCTATTTGGGAGCTGGAAGAGTGAGTAAAAAGAATTGTACCTTTATCACTTTAAGAACGGAGAGACCATTTCATGAACTTATAACAAATCCATTATACTATCAAGACACCTCTGTTAGAATAAAGTACATGGCAAGGGGGAAAAATGGCATATGGCAGAGTCAAACCATTACAGAAATAACATAAGTATCTTGGGTAAGTTATTACATAGACCAAAACCACGCCAATGTCAGTCCACATCGTGTTGGAGCCATCACAGAGTAACAGGGCTTAGGGTGCAGAGATGCAGGGAGAGGATGTCAGCCTGTGCAGCAACAGCAAAAGATTTTAGTATCCAACCAGGAGATTAGATGAACCATCTTGAGACTCTGTCAGGAGTAGAGGGGTTTTTGCAGCATGAAATGAAGAAAACTTTGCTTCTGTTCATTTCTTTACTGGGTCTCCAAAATCTCAAAATACTATTAATAAGATCCATACACTTTGGGTTGTATTCTCTAAGGTCGCATAGAAATTAGGAAAACATAGGACAGTGGAGTCTGGTTAGATGAGAAGATTACAAATTATATCAAAATAGAGGCCATTGGTTAAATGCTATGAATATGACTTTCTTTAGTGGAGAATCTCTATTCCATTTACTATTAAAAGTTTCCTTTGAAATCTCAGGATAAGAAATCACTTAGAAGTAAAAATCTTTTCTTTTCTTTTTCTTTTTTTTTTTTTTTTTAGAGAGTCAATGATTAAGGCTGAGGGTGTAGCAAAGCATTTTGTTACAAATAGTCTGGTATGAAAGATGATATCCTCTTCCATTTCCTTTATGGTTTTAACCAACTAATCATTAAATCATCTCAGGAAAGACTTGAACTCTAAAGCACTAGAATTTGTTTTGATCATACACTGCATTACTGGCATTACTGTAAAATGTCCAGGTAAACAGAAGCCATCCATTCTGTCTTCCTGGAATATTAAATTGATGGAAGAATTTTGAGTTTTGGTGGAATGTTCATCCATCTGATGTTACATTCTCAGATGTGCTCATTTAAAAGCGACCCTCGTGCACTCACATTATGGATACTGCCCAATAGCATATAAAAAGTCTGTCTCCTTAGAGGAAAGAAGGATGACATCTCCAGATGCTCCCGGTCTTTCTCCAGGTTTCTCCTGTTTTTCTGGGACTAGAGGTCAGGGCCCTGGATTAACCCAATTCTGGTCTTTGGACATCTTCCTCTTGGCAGGTTATAATCAGTCAACCACCCTGCATTTCCAAAAATTACTCTGATTATCCTCACTTCCCAAAGGAACAGAAAAAATCACTCTAGGGTATTAAAGATTGAATACAATAGATTTATCAGGATTCTATTGATAGGGCTGCTACTTAGCGAGCAAGCCTTTGAGGTGTGGCCTTGTTAGAACACTGAATGCCTAAGAAATCAGTTTGGCAAAATTGTTCCTAACACATAACGTTATGGACATCCTAAATACTTGCCCCATTAATAGTCAAAAGGAGATAAAACAATGGGGAGAGTAAGATTAGAGAAAGAATGAGGGAAGAAGCAGAGGGAGACAGAGAGGAAGTTTAAATCAGGTTGATTTATGGGAGGCATGGATTTCAATCCATAGATGATAAGGGTCCTGACAGCAGACTAGAGATAAATAATTTCTCAAAAAGAAATGGCACTGAGGATTTCCCACTGAGAAAGAGAAATGAACAACATAAAAAATAAAAAACTGAAGGAGTTGCCTGCAAGAAATAAAACCCCACAGAAAACAGCTTTAGTGTTCACAATTGCTATTCAAAGATACACATCTTATAGAGATAAAATGAGAGTATTGTAAACATCAGGAGACTATTTTACTATTTTATCTTTTAGTTAAGCAGACTTCAAATAAAAGAGGTTAAGAAACACTATACTATTGAAGCTGCTATGAAAAGTCAAGAGAATATAAATCACAGTACGCAGCTGAGTACTGGCTTATTCAGGAATGGATGGTAATTTCTGAATTATTTATGTTTCTCTGTGAGTGAAACCCCTGCATTTCAACACATATTATCTTTGTATTTTTGAAGATTGGTTGCCAGCTTCTGTTTATGATGGGTACATGATTGCTTTTGCATTTGTCTAAGAATTAAGTTTGGAATTCACAGGTGATGGATCATTTGGGTCTCCAACAGAAAGCGGATGGTACACTCAGTTACCTGAAAATGGTTTAATACAAAACTACGTACAAAGGTGTGTTCAGAGTGATGGGAACCAGCAATAGTTCAAAAGGCAGCCAGATATAGTGGAAGCTGTTACAGTCTTAAGGTAGGAAGTGGTTAGAGCTACAGCAGGGCCATTGCCAGACTTAAGCTGAGATTTGGGTCAGTAGATACTCTAACCCCTCTTCTTCCTTCCCCCACTTTGATCTCCTTTCAGAGACTCCTATTGATTAAACCCAATAGGAGGTCAAAGGCAAGAAAGGCTCTGTAATGCAGTTGGTAGAGGTTTAAGCCTCTGAAATAGAATATGTAGGAAGATGATTCATGTGGTACATTAGACAATTAAATTTGGGAAATAATTTACTTGATGCATCTTCAGAAATCCGGATGGATGTTTTTTGCTTGGAGCTGAAAACAATAGTTAAACCTGGGGAAATAGATTTAGAAGCAATCAAGTATTTGCCCTTACATTCAGGCTCATATTTAGGGTTCTGCCTAAAACTTCCTTTTTTTTTTTTTCTATCTCTCTATATCTATGGAATGAATCTATTCATTCCATAGATTACATTTCCATTATTATCCATTGTTATGTGGTCACTTTATGTGTACTTGACACAAAGGTATGTTCTATTATATTTGGGCGTGATGCTTATATGCGTAATAGTAACATAGTCACGTCAATCACTTCAACGTTTTCTAATTTTTGTTCAGTTTTTTGATAGATGATTTTTAAACTGATTACTGTATCAATTACTGATAGGTTCTCTAATGGGTTGTAATTTGCCAATTTTTTCTTATGGGTTCTTTTATTTCTATTTTTTTTTCTTTATGTTTTAAAGTTATGTTACAGGGGGGGCATAGACCTTTAGATTTTTGTATCTTCCTGGTGAATTAAACCTCCCTCCTTCCCTTCCTTCCTTCTTTCCTTCCTTCCTTCCTTCCTTCCTTCCTTCCCTGTTCTAATTTTTCCTTCTCTGTTTTCACTCTTTTAATGGTTTCTATGAATTTAACATACACCCTTAACTTCACAAAGTATAAAAAATAATCAGTGTATTTACCTTTATCCCAAACAATAAGTGTAGGAAAATTTTATCCCAATTACCCCAGTGCCAATGCATATAATGGTCTTATCTTTCAATTCTACCTCTTTATCATCTTGAGCTAGACATTGTAGCAGACAGACTCTGGAGTGGCCCCTGATTCATTATCTACACCTTTGTATAATCCCCTCCCCTTGAGTGTGGGTGAGATCAGTGGCTGGGTTCTGGTCAATAGAATATAGCAAAGATAATGAGATGTCACTTCCATGATTACTTTATGTTCTATAAGACCTGTTTTAACAGCAAACTTGCTCTAGAGATTCTCCTTACTGGCTTGATAAAGTTCTCCTTGCTGGGGAAGGCCAGGCAACAAGGAACTGTGGGAAGTCTCTAGGAGCTGCAGGCAAGAACCTTAAAGAAATGAAATTTTCCAGTCACTAGAATAAGCTTGGGAGCAGATCCAGTTGAGCGTCAGGTGGGACTGAAGCTCTGACTCATACCGTAATTATATCCTTATGAGATCCTGGATCCGAGAACCCAGCTAAACTATGCCCAGACTTCTGACTCATAGGAACTGTGTGATAATAAATGTATGTTGTTTTAAGACCGCATTAGTGGTACTTTGTTACACAGCAATAGAAAATGAATACAGACATTAATATTGCTTTAATTTTATTTACCAGTATCTACTGATGAACCCATCAAAGTTGTTCATTTTTCTTACGATGTTATTTTTATTTCTAGCATTTCATTTTGATTCCTTCTTGAAATTTTCATCTCTCTGCTTACATTACCCATCTATTCCTGAATGCCATCCACTTTGTCTATTGGCGTCCTTATCACATTAATCGGAGTTACTTTGTATTAGGGCTTGATAGTTCCAAAATCTCTGCCATACCTGAGTCAGGTTCTGATGCTCAATTTGTCTCTTTATACTGTATTTTTGCCTTTTAGCATACCTTAAAATTTTTTGTTGAAAGCTGAACGGGGTATATCAGCTATAAGGAATTGAAGTAAACAGGCCTTTAGTGTAAGGTTTTATGTTCATCGGCTAGGAGGTAGGCTGTGCTTACTGTTTGCTGTAGCTGTAGGTATCAGAGGCTAAAATTTCCTCCAATGTCTTTCTTTTTATCTCTTCTGTTGTCTTTGGGTTTCCCCAGAGATTCTTTTTTAAAAGGAACTGAGCCTTGCAGTGCTTTTAGTGTAATTCTCTGTTGATTATATTGGAGCCTGATTGATATGATGATGGTAAAGTGTGAGAAAGGGAAGTTACATAATCCCATGATTGGGTCTCAGTCTTGTGGTGGGCCTGGGCTTTTGGGCTGTGACCTTCACAAGAGCTTCTTAGATTTATTTTCCACTCTCAGTTGAGACTGGAAGACTAGAGGGACATGGGGTTGGGTATTTCTCTTCCTCCATGACAGTTAGTTAGACTCTTGTGAAATTCAAGTTCAGCTAGGCTCTGATAAAATAGTCTCATTTGAGAGCAGGCTTTTGTTAAGGCATCAAGACAGATTATTCTCTGATCTTCACCCCAAGAATGTGATGGGGCCCAAAGGGGTAAAACTCAGAAAAGTGAGGGGGCCCCTAAGGCTGGGAGCTCTGGAGTATTTATCTTTTAAGCTCGTTCATACTCTCCCTCCAGCATTAGTCAGTGACCCCGTAAGTGTTCCACTGGGTTGCTGGCTCTAGCAGCAGTTTCTTTTCCCTTCTTTTCCTGGTAAACTGGGATCCTCGATCTGCCTGGGTCTCTTCAGGTAAGAGTTTGTCCTGTGACCTTGATTCTTGATGGATCTAAGCAAGGTGGTTGATTTTCCGACTGTTCAGATTTTTGCTGGTTGTGAGACAGGAATGACAACTTCTTATCTCTTCACGCATCCGACGAGAAGCTGGGAGGCTTCAACTTTTTTTTTTGCTCAACATCCATTCTGGAACTTGAGAGTGCAGATTGTATGTGTCACCTTCTTCCAGTGCAGAATGTCATTGTCCTTCAGCTTGCCAAATCGGTTTTTGTCTCTCCACGAAGTTTTACTTCATCCTAGTTCTTGAAGAAGAGTTTTGCTGGAAATAGAATTCTCTATCCAATTTTAAAAATTTATCCTACTTGGAATTTAACAGCTTCAGAGATCTGTGCATTCATCAATTGTCAGAAATTCTCAGTTATCACCTGGTCAGATTCTGCATCTCCCCATTTCTCTGATAGTCCCTCCCAACTCTCCCATTCCACATACATTAGAACATGTTAAGCTACTTCCCTGTTTCATCGGTTCTCATATCTGCCCTCTCCTTTATCTGTCCCTCATTTTTGATCATCAGTTCAGGTCTAACTTCCTCTTTATTAATGTCTTTCCATTTTTCTCCCAATTGGTATTTATCCATTGTGTTTTCAAATTCGGTATTAATTTCTAATAATTATATTTGTTTCTTTTCAAATACGTTAGGTCAATTTTTGTGGTTACGTATTTCTCATTGATACTTGTAGTTCTTCCTTTCATTTCTTTAAATATATTTGAGACATTTACTTTATGTTCTTCGAATGGTGATTTGAATATCTGAAATATTGAAGATCTAAGTCTGTTGTCTGTTATTTTCAAAAACCCTTTTTCATGATATGTTTCCTTATATGTTTTATGATTTTTAAAAATTGTGGGTCCTTAGAATTTTTAGAATTAAAAGGATAATTTTTTGAAGCTCTTTTTGAAGATGAATTCCTTCAGAGGACATTGACTTTTTTGGTATGTGCCTATGGGTACTTCCATTCAACATCCCCTCAAATAAACAAAACTTATGGCTTTTTGAGGGCTTGAGGAAGCAAAGAAGACTACCATTTTGAACTACTTTATGATAAATTCTGACTGAGTTCATAAGATTACACAAGTATTCTGAATAATTTTAGGCCACAAATATGCATAGGGCCTGAGGCTCAAGGGAGAAGCTACCTCTTACTACTCAGTGCTGGCAAGGTTTAAACATAATTTATTTGATGTCTCTGTATACATGTCAGGTTATTTCTAGTTTACTCTTATTTATTCTTCACTGAGGCTACCAACTTTATTTATGGATTTCCAGTTAGGTCTCACCATATTGGACACAGGCTTATATATGGTCTCCCATGTCATATGTGACTATCAAAACAGAAGCTTCAGCTTGCTTGTTTTCTAAGTCTCTGGATTCCATATTCATTATTTGCACTTTTAGCTGGTTTTATGAGGAAGGTGTTCAAGGTATCTAAACTTCTCAGAATATGGTTCTCTCAATTTTTTAATAGGGATTTTTGTAAAAGGAGTAACTTCTAAACTCACAGGCATTTCTAAAATGAGAAAAAAAATTTTAAAGCAGTCTTCCATTTTCTTAAATTGTCAGTCTGATAGGACTAAAAAAAATTTTCAATAAGAATATCAATGAGCATTCTTTACAAAATATTATTTTTTTCTCTCTCTCTCTTTCTTTTCCTCATGGAAAAGACTCAAGAGAAACAAAGACAGAAGAAAACAGCAGAATCATTGAGGAGGCTGAGGTGTTAGTGGCATGGGCCAGAATGTGGGTGGTTGGCTGGGGAAACATCAAAAATAGGATATATTTTAAAAATAGAGCCAACAATAGATGTACTTGGTGCATTAGGTGTGAGAAAGAAGAAATTCAGGGATGACTTCAAGATTATATGTAAGGAAAAAAGAACATGTTTGGTATACAACAAAGCTGCAAGTAATCCTGTGGCTCTCCTACTAACTTGGCTCTATCTTTTTTGTTTGTTTGTTTATTTTTAAGTTATCTTTACACGCATCATGGGGCTCAAACTCACAACCATGAGATCAAGAGTTGCACGCTCCACTGACTAAGCCAGCCAGGAGCCCCAAAAGTGCTCTAAATCTTTTAACTTTAAAAGTAAATATATTTGCCTTTGTTTATTACCATAATACTTTTCAGAGATTTAGGGAAAATTTCTTCAAAAGTTCTCTAAAACCAGCTGAGTAATTCTCTTTGATTTTTCCACCAAAAATATTAGATCATTCTCAACACAGAAATTTGCTAGGGTAAAGGTCCTGCTTTCTGCTTCAAGTTCCCTTTCCCTGAACCTGGGACTAAGTAGAAAGTTAAAGAAAATATCATGCTACATTTTCACATTGTAAGTCCACATAAAATTCCCACACTCAGATTTCTTTGTTCTGTGATCTGCTTCTCTTAGATCTTGCCATTTGAAGTGCCATTTATTTTATTACTGATTTAAAACATATCATTGTAATGTTTTATAGTCTGTTTTATAGTGAATCTATCTCCTTGTGCAAAATGTATTTTTTCCCCACTTTTGACCAAGACACATAAAGGTTTCTAAATACAACTATGTTTATTGGAAAAAGTTTTGCTGAGCACTCAGTATGTGCATTGAGCTTGACGGGGTTAAAAAAAAGATAATATCTGAAAAAAAAAAGACAATATCTGACTTCAGAATGTGAGGCATGATTTCACATAAAATATAAATACAAGAAAATACAAAAATTGGCACAGGAAATTAATGAATTGTGATAAATAATAATGGTTAAATTTTATAAAAAGCATTTGCTATGTATTGGTCACTATTCTAGGACCCTCTGAGTAAACGCATTATTTTTATTTAACATATAAAGGAACTAAGACACAGAAAGGTTAAGTTCGAGGTTTTATAGCTGAGAGTTTCTAGAGCCAGAATTCTAGAGCTGGAATGTAAACCCCGGGGGCTTCTATTCCTGAGTCTGTGTTTTCTACCATGTTCCTGCGTCTGAAAAATACAAAAAAATAGGTACTATGATTTTTCAAAAAAGGGTGAGTCACAACAGACCCTGGAATATTTAGTCCTACGTGTGCGGTGAAGTCGGGGCTTCAAGCATCACTGTGAGATGAATAAGTCTCAATGATTGCTTTCCTAAAATCTGATGTCTTAGACACTTTCTGACAAGAAAATGGTTTTAATGATATTTTAAGGTTTTAAATTCTATAATTTTGTGATCTTTCGCTTTGAAGTAGGAAGCAATTTTCCCTTTGTCATTCACATGCCAGAGACATAATGTAATCTTTTCTTACTGGAATATCTCATGCATCTGCATAACCACATGATGCTCTGACAATATTAGATATTCCCTTCTGCAGCATACAAAATGCAGTAAAGTTTATTCTTCACATTTCTAGCCAAACCAAAGTGAAGGATAGCAAGCACTGAGTTTTACATTCTAGATGGTGATGGATAATTAATGGATCTCCGTTTTAATTGTACAATGCACAAGAAAGACATCAATTGTACATTACAAATATTTTATCTTAATTGTTCCTTAGAGGGCTTTAATAAAAATTGGAGTGTATCTTAAAAAATCAGTTTGCTCTCTTCATGTTCTTTGTTGAAGTTAATAAATTAATAGCACCTGGTATGCTTTCTTTTCTGCAAACACAGAAAATTGCAGCCTTTAATTTTTTCCATTATCCAATTTATTTTTGTACTGCAGTAATAAAATTGTTTGGTTAATGATTGTGCTTATAGGTTTATTATATATTTTATTCCATCCAGTGTTAAGTGAAGAACATTTAATCTTTCATCAAATTTGTTATGGTAGCTTTGTTTCTACTTCCTGAAATTTTCCTGCCAAGATCACATCATGTGTACACAATATTTTAATCTAAAACTTTATATGCAGTTGGAAGGCAAAACATTTGGATAGGAGTAAAACAATAAACTGTCACCAAACTTATAAACTACCTCCATCTGTAATCATCTTTTATTCCTTTCTTCTTATTAGGTGGGAGGAAGAATCCCTCTTCTTAACCATGGCTAGCTCCTCTTCCTCTGTTCTGAGTCCCAAACACTAGTCGATCTTCAATAAATTAAGTTGGATGTATGTATGTTGGATGTATGGATGCATTCTTTATTACCCTTGAAAGAGGAAGTTTATTTGTGACTGTGAAATTTTGGCCAAGACCCCAAATACCAAGAACCACAAAACCAGTATAAAAAATTCCCACATTCAAAGCAAGGTGCAAGACTTGTGCAAGACTACTTAAACTTATTTATAAAGGAAGGGCTTAAGACCAAAGTTGGAAGCTTCTCTGGGAGAATACAAAACAGTGTAGTTAAAGAGATCAGAGCATTAGAGCAGCCCTGGAGCCATCTTAAAGAAGCATTGTCCAAGAGGGCTCCTTGGGAGGCAATGAGGTCCTGATACAGTGTCTGTGTAGAAATGAGCCACCAAGAATCAGGAGCAGAAGTAGGCACTATAAATGTTCACTTGGAGAGTAAACCAACCCTTTCAGATATTTGCAGGTGAAAGAGCACCAGCAATGGGATGGGAGCTGATTCTGAAAGGGTCTCACAGATAGATAGGAGAAATTATACAGTGGTCTAAATTCAGCCTTTTTAGTTAACACCCTAATAACACATTGTTCTAGCAACCATTCCCCATTATCAAATAAGTTCTTTATATGTGGGAGACGGTTAACTACTATGGCTGCAGTTGACTTAGTGTTTAAAAGTTGTCTATATTTTCCTGATATAGTGATTCAATTTTTTAAACACTTTTTTTTTCTTACAAAGACACATTTTTTTCTTTTGGGATTCTGTAGGAATTGTATACTATCTTAATATAAATGAAAGTTAGTGGTTCTGTAGATCTGGTCACGAGCTATCTTTAATATGTATAACATTTAAATATCTTTAATATTTGAGATTAAAAGTATAAGCCTAAATGACATATTTAAGTCAAGAGTAAGAATTATTATCATTGGACTTTTCTCACTGAAACACAACATGCAGGATGTAGCAGCATGTAATTTGCTCAGTTGCTCCTCATTGGTCTATGATTTAGATCCCTTCCAAATTCATCTGTTAGAATCCCTACCAAAATTTGTTATCTAAGAATCATCTATATGAAGAGTTAACTTGATGATATTATATGTGCTTTCCAATTTAAATTAGCTTTTCTAGACACAGAGAAAATAAGAATCAAGTAGTTATCTGTATAATTACTAGGTCATCACTTATTTGTGTCACTATGATAACAAAATTGACAAATATTGAGCATTTCAAGTGACTCTATTATACTCATAAAATCAAACATACTGTTTAAAATTCTGCTTTTTAATAATTGTATAAATATGACCTCAAAAATAAACAGCATCAGGAAAGAAATAGTGAGAGACCTACTTTCCCTTCTTTGACATATTGTCAGTTTATAATCCATTATTATTATGCATAGAGTGCATTAAAAATACATTCACTCTTGAATATTCAAATTTTTGCTTTTACAGATGACACTGGGTCTCAGAATAGCTCAGTAATTGTTACTGCAAATAAGCCAAAGGATATTATCACTTTTAATCTGACAGAATTTGCCATATAGCATTAATCTCCTAAGGTTGAAAAACTTGAAGAATTGCAATGTATGCCAAAAAAAAAAATAGATAAGGGGAAGAAATCATTGAAATTTGATTTAAAAAGTTGATTTAAAAAGTGAAGTTTAAAGGAACTATAAATTGCTCTATTTTATTTTACCGTTATGAAGGACTTTCCTATTTCACATCTGAGAATATTTACAGCTTGAGAGTTTGTGACTTTGCTCATGCATTGTCACATTTAAATCTCACAATAATCCAGTGAGATGAAAAATTATTATTAACCATATATCCAAAGGAGGAAGTTGTAGCTCAAAAGAAGTTAAATAACATGTACATTGTTGCACAACTTGAAATTGTTAAGATGGAACGAACTCAGGTTTGTCTTCTACAGAACCCATGCTTTTACCTACTATCCTGAAGTGAAAAACAAATAATATATGGAAACCACCAAATACAGTGCTTGGACCACCAATTTTCAATAAGTAAATGTAGTTCTTTCCTTCTTATCTCATGTGCCCGTCTTAAGAATTTTCTAAGTTCATAATTAATATTCAGGAGAAAGTTTTTGATATATTTTCAATATGTCAGTGAGCAGGAAACATACATATGAACTGACACTTAGATTCTCTATGATTTTCACCCTCTTATCCATTCTGCTCTGGAAATAGGTCTCCCAAATTGACCTCATCTTACACATATAAATGGTAATGAAACATAATTTATCTCTTAACTCCCAGGGAAGTCATCTCTAAGGAAGGCCATTTCTAATTCTGTTACAAGAGTTGCTCTCAACGAAGGGTGATTTTGCACACGTCCCTCCTTCAGAGGACATTTGGCAGTGTCTGAAGACATTTTTGGTTGTTAAAACTGGGAGTGTATATGTGCTGTTGGTATCTGGGGGGCAGAGAACAAGAAAGGTGCTAAATCTTCTATGAGGCACAGGATCACCCCCAACCACAAAGATTTATCCTGCCCAAAATGTTGGTAGTGCTTTGGTTGAGAACCTTTGTTAGATGAATGGAGAACAAATGGAGAGTAGCAGTCTGGAAACTAGTCACACAATACATTCACTGTTCAACAAAAAAACCTTGGCCATAAATATAATATTGCGTCCATTTCTTAGAACTTACACTCATTTTCAAAAAAATGTTTTAGAATAGCTTATGTCAAAGGTGTGGATGTGTATTTTTATATAGTATCCTTATTAAAATAAAAATAGAAAACCAAAGTCATGAATGATTAGGCCAGGTGTAGTCTCTTTGGAGCCAGGGCAGATAGGGAAACAAATGTTGTTCCTTCCCATGGCAATCTTAATATAAATCTTTATGTTGGCACATCTTACTTATATTTTCTTTTTATTTTCACGTTATCCCTGTGAACCTTCAGATGGAGATGGGAAAATTGAGACGCAGAGACACAATTACATTCTGTAAAGCCGTTGTTGCTACACAGAGGCAGAAATATGATTTTCTGACTCCCAGTGTGTTTTCCACCTCCTTACTCTGAGATATAGAGTTTGTATGTACATTGTATCTTATAAATCAAAGTTGACAGCTCTGTAATTTTGAACATGAAAAAAAAAGAATGAAAAACAAGTACCCAGAAAGTAAGCACAATTTAGAACTCAGGAAAACCCAAACCAACAAATTATAACTTTGTGTTGATTGTATCATTGTTGGGGCAACAGCACCACTCCTCCTATCACCCAACACAGAAAACAACCTGGAAACAGAGTGAATACCCATTAAATAGTGAATAGAGTAAAATTAAGAGAAAGAGTGTGTGTGTGTGTGTGTGTGTGTGTGTGTGTGTGTGTGTGTGTGTGTTGATATATCTGGAGAGTTTTAATGTGAGTAGCATGTTGTATTCTCTGATGCAATCTCAAACCTTCTTCATTCTATTTTCCGGAACAAGCAGCATGTGCAGGGCCATCTGATCTGCGTATACTCACATAAAGCTTTATCTGCAGCACCAATTATATATTGGTGTATCAACAATAGATATAATAGTGAATAAGCCTATGATGGAAAAAATGGACTCTCCTCCACTTAGTATGATATTCTTTATAATCTTCATTTATTGAATCTTACTCATGTCATGGTGGCAGTTTTGAGAAGATTTATATTAGGGGATTGGCCTGGAAAAGAGGCCAAATAAATCAGCCTGATTTTTATCTAAGTTAATGCCTGCCTCTGATTTGGTCAAAAAGTATCTATGAACCTCTTATGCAGTCTAGTCCAGCTAGCCAGATTCCTACAATGCAATTAAGTTGAATGAAAAAGAAGAATCAAGAATAATCTCTGCATATTTGGCTTCAAATAATGCATGTAAGGTAAAAGAAAGTATTTATTGAGAAGGAAAGACTAGTTGTTGGTGATGGAGGATAGGAGCCTTGCGGCCATGTTAAGTCAGAAATAGGAAGTTTTGGGCTAGTCCAGTGATGGATATTAAGGAGGGCATGTGTTGCATGGAGCACTGGGTGTTATACGCAAACAATGAATCATGGGGCACTACATCAAAAACTAAGGATGTACTATATGGTGACTAACATAATAAAAAAATAAAAATTTAAAAATGTAAAAAATTTAAAAAAGGAAATAGGAAGTCTTAGAAAGATTTTGGCATATCATGAAGCATCTGTGCTAGAGAGAATAATTTGGAGCTCATTGTTGTGTCGGTAGCATTTAAAATAAAATAAATAGATAAGCTTTCTTAAATGGGTCATGTATGGAGAGAAGAGAAAGAGACCCAGGACAACTTTGGATACATCCCAAAATTAATATGTCAAGCAGAGGAGAAGGTGGCAAAGGAGGCAAAATAGGTAATACAAAAACCAGCAGAGATGGTTTTAAATCTGTTATGAGAAGAGCATTTTTCAGTTATATTTACTCACTAGCTGTTTTGAAAAATTGAGTTGGTAGCTAGATGTGCTATGAAAAGAATAGTTTTTGTGCATTTTTTTTTCTTTCAGGCGGAAGTAAATAATTACCAATACAGTAATTCAGAAGGAACCACTAGAGACAGAGAAATTGGTATTGTAGGATATAAGGAAGAAAACTGAAAGAGGTTCCCAGGCAGAGGAATGGGATCAGAGAGGCTGTGTGAGACTTTGAGGGGAACACACACTGCACTCATCTCTGCTCTGTGGAAGCGGAGCTGTTACAGATGAAAAGAGATATGAATTGGTTGGTAGGTGTGTGGTTACTAGTTGTGGTGCTTCTTTTTTTCTAATGAAAAGGGAGACAAAGCCATTTGATGGGGCAGAGGAGAGGGAAATGCTTGGTGGAGTCGTTAACAGAAGAGTTTGAAATGTTCGTTTTGGACAATGGAAAACCAAGCATACTAGGAAAATGTGCAGTGCTGCTAAGCAATGTGTGATCTTTAGTGATCTGTGGACATTGTTGGATGGAAGAACATTTCATTGGTGGTGATGACATCCAGATATCAGGGACATCAGCAGCATTGGATCAGTTATGGAGTAATTCAGGGGAAGATCTTGGCTGCATAGCTTTTTGCCTGATCATTTCATCTCCTTAGAGCACCATATTACCTTAAAATTTGATGCTATCATTCCTTGGAGCTACTGATTTAAAATTGAAGTCTATAGCAAATATTCATAGTGAATCCTAAACTATCAATTGCAAGAACCTTAGGAGTGGATGCACATCTTAGTCTCTACTGGTTGTGTTTGCATAAGGATCTGATAGCCTCCCCCCCTGGAGGGTGGTGTGTGGGGGGTGGGGACAACGGGCAAGTTTTGCAATTAACAATCCACTTGCCAAAGACTAGATATTGACACTAAGGGGGTAATATATGTTCACTACAGTCCCAAGAAATGCCCTTGTAATGCAGAGATTCATGAAGCAGATGACTCTTAAGTCAATTCACTTCTGTTTAACAATATTAATTAATTTTCCTCAGGAAAGGCTGCTTTGTAGTTAGAGGATGATTTTTAATATCAGTTCTGAAGGAATTTGTCCAAAAATTTTCAACAAACTAAAAGCATTTATCAAGTAAAATGCTACTAATACTGGAGGTCCAATGAAAATATAAGAGAACAGGTCTTTGTGTTTTGAAATTTAAAATAATTTCAGCACCACTGGGGAGAAATAATGCTCTCAAAGAGCAAGCAGCACATGCATTTGTAAAATATAAAGACAAGAAGGAATGATGTCCATGTGGCAAAATCCAAAATCACTCTAAGGTTGGTTCATATAATTGAAAATAGCAGGAGAGTAGCATCTAAAGCCAATATTAGATGATGTGGTATAAGGTACTATTTGCATCAGGGAAAAATCTTTAAATATACAAAAGAGCTTTTATGAACCATGCTGTGATTGTGGTCAAGGATAGGTGTCCCAGCAATTTGGCAGAAATCAGATCCAAGAGCAGTTGTGGTCACCTTTATCATTATCATTCACATTCAATCAGGAAGTAAATTGGAACACCATGTATTTCAAGTCAAGTATGGACTTTGGCACAAGACATATGTTAAAAGAAATAACATGCAAAATGCTTAGTGTAGTGTCTGTCACAGGTTAGACATTTAATAAATGTGATTTTCCTATGTGTTAGCAAATATGATTTTATGGTTTGAACATTCTCTATATTAAAATGACTGAAACTGGTAGACCATGAAATAGCTGTGAAAACTAAAACAACCTGGGAGACTTAAGATAGGAAAGTGCAGCATCTTAGCTAACAAAATATCTGAAAGAAAAAGATGAAGCTTATTTTATGATCTTGATTTTTTTTACATGAAAATTTCTCTAGATTTAAACATATTAGAATTTCACACATGTAAAATTTAAGAGACAAGACAAATGAGCAAAGGGGGGAAAAGAGACAGAGAGGCAAAACAAGGAACAGGCTCTTAACTATGGAGAACAAACTGAGGGTTACTAGAGGGGATGTGAGTGGGGGGGATGGGTGAAATGGGTGATGGGGATGAGGGCGTGCACTTGTAATGAGCACTGAGTGTTGTATGGAAGTGTTGAATCACCATATTGTACATCTGAAATGAATATTACATTATATGTTAACTAACTGGAATTCAAATAAAAATTTAAAGAAAAAATACTACACATGCAAATAAAAATTGGAAAATCAGAAAAAAAACCATACTGGGAGATGCAGCTGCTTTATAGTGTCAGAATAGCTTGGTACTCTCTAATTCTCCTAGAGATAATGATAAAACCCAACTATTTCTAGGCACCGGAGAGCAATAAGAAGCGGACAGAAACTGTGTAGGAGTTTACCCTTGAAAGAGAAATTGGAATGTGGAAGGTTTGTGGCTTAATGAACTTCTGCCTGAGAGTACTCCCTGATTCGTACATAACTTAAGGTTGAGAAAATCACAGGTGTATAAGCTTGAGGTATGAAAGACAGAAGTAAGGTCTAGAGCAAGTAAGAAGTTTAAATAAAAAAATTCTGAGAGAGAAAGTGTCATAGGGAAGCTGAGTCTCCAAATCTGCCCAAATAATTAGCTGACTGTTAAATTATACACAGTTAAAAATTAAAAATTAAATTACTGCACAGAGACACCAAGGAGGCCATGAAAAAGCAGCAACTGGAAGCTGAAAAAAACTAAGCAGAAATGTCAATCACTGCCCCACTATGAAGGAAGAGAAGATGTAGAGTTTGAGTTTATCACTACTCAGAGAATATACAATAGTCCTTTATGTCTGTATTCATCCAAAAGTCATAGATATAAAAAGAGGAAAATGTGACTCATATCTAAGAACGAAGCAGTCAATAGATGCCAAGATAACTAAGATGTTACGTTTATTTAAATTAGGCATATAAATATGTTCAAAGTTGTTAGGAAAATTTCCATCATGAATAAACAGCTGGGGAAATGTCAGCAAATAATTAAAAATTATAATAGTGAGCCAAATGACAATTCTAGAACTAGAAAGTACAATAACTTTAATGGAAAATCCACTGAATGGGTTTAAAATTCAGCTGGAGCCAGCAGAAGAGAGAATCTGTGAAACCAAAAACAGATCAACAGAAATGATCCAATCTGAAATATAGTAAAAAAAATTTGAAAAAAATGAACAGAGACAAAAGACCCATAAGACTTTAATAAGCAATCTAAAATACATATTTTTAAAGTTTTTATTTAAATCCCAGGTAGTTAACATATAGTGTGATATTCATTTCAGGTGTACAATATAGTGATTCAACACTTCCAGGTATCCCCCAGGGCTCATCACATCAAGTGCACTCCTTAATCCCCCTCACCTATTTCATCATCCCCCCCGCTCTGGTAACTATCAGTTTGTTCTCTATAGTTAAGAATCTGTTTCTTGGTTTGCTATTCTCTCTCTTTTTCTCCCTATGCTCATTTGTTTTCTTTTTCCCTGGGGCTTACCAGAGACCACACATATTTCTAGCACAATTAGACATATGGGAATATACAAAATAAACAACAGAGCGTCTTGTTCCTCAGCCTGGATCTGATACAAAGCCGTATCATTTTTAGAACCCCATTAAAAATTGTTACCCTTCTGAGTCACTGGATAAATGGTTGGAGCAGTAATGTTAAGTTTGAAATACACTGTCATAGAGTCATTTTAAAATACTGACACTTGTTTTATGTAGTTAGTTTTTGTAAATGATTCATCTATGCTTGAGAATAATGAATAAATATTTACTAATTACACAAGGTGAACTTTTTAGTTCTATTCTTCATATTCTTATTTTTTATTGTCCTATAATTATTTATAGGAGCATATCAAAACTTTTATAAGATGCTGGATCAGTTCACTGACTTGTACTTTTGTAATTTCTTTCTTTCTATATTTTCAGCCTCTTATTAGTTAATCACAATGATTTTTTAAAGTTTAGATTTCTTATATTCTTTTGCTGAATCAGATCATTTCTCAATATAGACTGACATCAAATATTACATAATATTTTTTAATATAAAGTCTATTTTATCTGATACAAACATAAGATTCCAGTTTTCATTCATTAAAATATTTATTTCTTTATTGTCAAACTTTCAATAGGTGTGTCTCATAAATGTATATGGCTGAATTAATTTTTAAAACCCAATTTGAGAGTTTGTGGAGTGATATGGCCAAGTACTGGACATAAAGACCTCAGCCCCAGCTCTGAACTGTACAGTGGCTACAAACTAGCTTTTTAGCCCCTGTTGGCCATGGTCTAGGAGCTCCTAGAGAATACTTTCTTAGACAGTCACCCACAGATGAGAGAGACTTTGTAGGAATCCACGGTCTAGGCATCTAGTGGAATAAGTCTTGCACATTGTTGGAGGAGAAAAAAGTGAGTTTGGATGCATTGGAGAGGGTAAGAGGAACATTTGACTTTACCTGCTCCACAAGGTGTCACAGCTCAGTGACAAGGGTTCTTGGCCTATGATTTTTCCTATGGAGGAAAGTAAGGGCTTGTGAGTGGGTGCCTGCTTCCTTATCTGTGCATGGTGCTGCCAAAGAGCCCATTTCTTCATCCGGCATACTGAGTCATGAGTTGCATGACTGTGGGGTGGAAAGAGGCTGGCAGAGCAGCAGATAGGACTCTCAGAGGGCATTTAAGGGGTGCAGATCCTACTGGTCACACTTCAGACTCTATCAAGAAGCCCACTCATGAGCTTAAGGATACAACTGATAATTGTGCTAACGGACTGAGCATGCTAATTTAATTCAGAAATGGTTAGAATGGATAAAAATTGGAACAAAATCCAAGTATTTGCTATCTAAAAGAAATGTTCTTCAAATACAATGATAGAAAGTTTGAAAGTAAATAGATTGAAAAATATATACAATTCAAAGAGTAAAAATATGAAGCTTTGCTTGCAGATACCATCGGATGAAGTACATTTCAAAATTAGGTTCATTATCAGAAGTAAAGAGGGACTCTTTGTAATGATAAAAGAGTCAATTCAAGAGGAAGACATTATAATCAGAAAGGTTTGTGCCCAATGACAAAGCTTTAGAATTTATTTACATATTCCTTTATTTCCATATTATTCATTATGAATTTTTTTTAAACCACCAACTACAATGTCTGGATTCTGTAAAGCCCTTCCTAGAACTCTCCCAACTTTGTTGGGGAGGGGGGAGGGCAACACAGTCCTCTGTTTGCGCCTTGATTGATGGCTTGCCAGACTTACTTCCTTCTTCCCTTTAGAAAATTGGTATTTGTGCTCCAAGGGCATGTTTTCACCTTCCCCATGTCTTCTGTTACTGTAGTCCTTGTCACCATGCTCTGGCTGCCTTTGGGGATAGACCCATATATTAGCTTGTATTTCCTAGTTCCAACAACCAGCCCAAATCACTACCCCTTTCCTTTGCCTTATGCTAGAAAATAATAATTCTTATGCTGGATTAGTCTCTTTTCCAGTTATTTCATCTTCACTTAAATGAGTATTTGTAGCTCTGCATACAAGCCCCTATCAGTATGTGCCGTGAAGGTTATTCCTTCTACTGGCTGAAATAGAAATTACCTGGATCCAGTAATAAAATATGCATGGGTCACATACTATTTGACTAATTTGCAAATAGTATAAATATGTAATACTCATTGTCCTGAATAAGTCAATGAACAAATCAATATTTATTTTTTGCTATTACATATATAATATCATAGTTTGAAATATAATGTTTTCATTACAATATTACCAGTATTGAACATTGGGTTCATAAGATTTACAATCTACCAAGGGAAAGAAAATAATTGATCATAGTAAAATTAGATAACAATAAAGCAGATTAGTATTGTCCAAAACTACACTAAGGATTTTTTAAAAAGGAGCAATTGATGTGAATGGAGTTGTTAGATTACTTTATAGAAAAATTATAAATGAAATGTGGGAGTGAGGATTGATCTCTAACACATCATGATACTTACGTATATGTATACCTGGAGTATAAATCCTATAACTTGGCTACATTAGCTATAGAATGCTTTTTCTTTAGGAAAATATTTCCTTTAGCCACATTGTTCTTTGGATGCTTTTCTTCCTCAGCCAGGAGAAGCTGCAATTGTCAAATTGCCTTATTACAAAGGTAGCTATGTTATGTTGGGGAAAAGATACTTTATACTTGCATAGCTTGGATAAAACATTCACTTTTCTGAGTCTTAGCTTTCTTATCTATGTAATGACACAATAATACAGTCTTTCTAAGCCATAAAGCACTTTTGTATGAGCTGCGATCTTCCTTAGCCAACTGACTCAAATATTTTCAATCATATGCAGAGCCAAAAATAGTGGACTTTATTTCCAGATTCTAGAACAGCCTTGAGATGTGAAGCCAAATATTAAATGAGGGAAAACATAATGAATTTTTAACTTAATGTTATTTTCAAACCAATATTGAATTTTACCATTTCTTCTTATGTTTAAACATACATTTTTTGAGAGAATATTCCAAATTATTTCATACTATAAAGAATGCTGAGTAAATTTCTCTTGAATAATAACAAATGACATCTCAAGCTTATCGTGGTATTTAGAATAATATAATTATTGTAGATTTTATATAATTAATACAAAACTAATACAAAGAGAAAGGGAAAATGACATTTTCCTAATATGCAGCTATGTTGAATTAATCAAATTAATCAAATTAATTGATAATTGTATTTATGTTCTCCAGTATGTAAATAATACTAAATTGATGTTTCACACAACTAAGCCATTAAAGAACTTGCAAGTTGATTTTTACATAGAAATTACCAAGATTGATGAGGGCAAGAGGGAAAAACTAATGGCAAAGAGTGGCATGATTATTATCTTACAGTTAAACAATGTTATGCCATGAAATGGAAAAGGCCATTACCAGCTGGTTGTTAATACCCTAAAAATGCTTTTGTGCAATAATTGAAATGCAAAAGCCAGTCATTCCCATTTTATTGGGTAGAGGAAGTCATAATGTAGATTTTTATAGGAACATTCAGAATTACTGCTGTTATCAATAACTCTTCTATCTTTTAAAAATGTAACCAACAAAAGTAAATTGTTTTCAGTTATGCTGTTTTATGACATAAGCATAGCAATTAGAGCAGGGCAAGTCCTATTTGACAAGCCAGTCAAGGCCTCTTAGCCTGATGCTGTTGAATTATAGCTTTCAAAATGCACCCCTGGGTCCTTATAGTATGTATCGCCAAACATTGAATGAAACCAATTTTATAAACATAGCAGAAATTATGGGTGCTACCACACTCGAAGCTGTCACTATAGAAGTCCGTGCATCAATTCCAACACATCTCTCATTGCTCAAGCCTATGTTGTGACTTTAAGAATTATTGCAATGGACTTCCTTTAAATATCCTCAAGGGTAGAAAATCTCTTCGTGGATGATCATAATATTTAAAAACAGATGTAATTGTTTTGGAGCAAGGTGATGGAAGGAATATATGAATATATATGTATTGGTTTCTATTTATCTATCTATCATCTATTCATCTGTCTACCTATTATCTATCTCTATCATCTATCTGTCATCTATTATCTATCATCTATTTATTTATCTATCATATCTATCTATCTATCTATCTATCTATCTATCTATCTATCTATCTATCTATCTATCATCATCTATCCTATCCGGGTAATAGTGAAAAAAATCCCCAACTTTTAAAATAAAGTAACTAATATTCTCATTGGCACCAGATCTACTTTTGTGGCAATTCCAGCAAAAGTATTTGAGAGGCATTTTAAAAAAAGAATTATTGCTGAAATAGTCTCCAAAGAAGATATTTCTGTGAAATATAAAACACAATTTAATATGTAATTTATGGTATGCTTATTAAAAGGTCTCTCTCTTTAGTAGCTACATTTTAACTAAAAAGAGCTTTGATTAATTGTAAAAATGATTTGCTTTTTATTTTTAAATTTCATCTTGAAATAATTTTGGACATACACAAGAGAGAATGGAAAGAGAACTGAAAAGTTGAAAAAATAGACCTGGAAGTTCTTGCACAAAAATTAATAGTTTCTTTAACACAAGTACAGGGATCAAAATCAAAATTAACACTGATGCAATACTATTAACTAATCTATAGACCTTATTCAACTGCCAGTTGTCCAAATTGTCCAATTGAGGATCTCATATTGCATTTAAATGTCATTTCAATCCCCCCCCCCTTTTTTTTTGTCTTTCATGACCCTATGGTTGAAAAGAAATGACCAATTATTTTCTAGACTGTCTCTCCCAACTTGGATTTGTCTTTTGTTTCTGGATGATTAAATTCAGATTATGCATTCTTTGTAGAGTACCACAAAGGTAATGCTATGTCTTTCTCAATGCATCATAATAGGAGGCATGTAATGTTGACATGTGTTATTAAGGGTGACGCTAACTTTGACAACTTGGTTCAGGTGGTGCCTAAAAAGTTTCTCCATTGTCATGCAACTATATATATTTAAAGATTTTATTATTTATTTGACAGAGAACACAAGCAAAGGGAGTGTGAGAGGGAGAAGCAGGCTTCCCACCGAGCAGGGAGCCCGATGTGGGGCTCGATCCCAGGACCCTGGGATCATGACCTGAGTCAAAGGCAGATGCTTAATGGCTGAGCCACCCAGGTGCCTCATGTACATATATTAATTGGAATTTTACTATAAGGAAGAACTGCCCACTTCCTTTATTTATTCAATGGTGTATCTATATTGGCATGGATTCATGGCTATTTTATTCTATGATTTATAGTTCACTATTATTATTTATCTTTGACTTAAATTATCCCAGATTTGGTCATTGGAAATTCCTTCAAATTTATTCCTTTCTATATCTCAACCATTTGTTTTAAGCATTATGCATCCTTTCTGGCAACATGAAGTGTTCCACTCTCTTCTGTTACTTTTCCTGATATCAGCCATCTCCTCAGAGCCCTTTCATTTTTATTGCAGAATGGTGTTTAGAAACCAAAATACAAGCATTAGTTATGTCCATTGTTACTGTGGTGTTACTCTTCTAGGTCTTCTCGGTGGATATACATAGACATCTGTAACAGTATCTATATTGACTCTATGTATTTTTCTATGTATTTGTTAAGAATTGTTAGTACATACTGACTCATGCAGTTAGAGTCCAACACCCAAAGGTTCAATCTAGCCTTCCTCCATTCATATTTGAAGTCCTTTCTCCTACAATAAGAAACCTGCATCTCATTATTCATATTTATTTGTTCCATTCTAAAAATCCTAATTTGTAATTACTGATCATACTCTGTGGCAAGTATGCTAAAAGTAGAATATTTGCATACAGTTCATTTTGTCATTAGTGTGTCAGCATGCAGTCAAATAATGTTTTTCTGAGTTAATAGATTAGTTCTTTTATTCTCCACACAGTTTTGTGTGGTTTTGTTATGCGTCTGTAATATAGTTAGGTTGCTTCATTACTGTTTGTACCTCATTTTGTGTTCCCCCACATTCTGGTTAATTTTAATTACTTAAAAATTAGTTTTGCAAGTGTGTATCAAGCTTTCCTGTGGTACTAAGTATACCCAGAGGCAACTTCAGAGCCATCCTTCCTACTCCATTTTAATTGCACCGATTTTCTACAATATTCCCACCTATATCGTGTAAATTAACTAACTGTATTAATTTCTGATTTATCTTTATGCCTTTTATCTGTTTTCTTATGTTTTTGCCTTGAACAATCTTCTTTGTACTTGCCTAGTTCTTCCTGGAGTCTCCAGTGTTATCACTTTGCCTGTATCAAGATAAGATACCAGCTAGAGCAATCAATCAACTGTCAAAATCAAAGATTTAAGTTAACATTGCCCAAGGATAACATATTTTCAGCAAAAATGAAGAAACTTGCACTTACATGAAAACATCATGAGAATAACCTATTAAAATGCAAATGCATATGAGCAGAAACAAATGATGAAAATTAAGACAATTATGTCTTCACAGAGATTGCACAGTGTTATGATATTTACCTTTCTCTGCCCGTTTTCTAACTCTCTCTCTTTTAAAGCCTTCACCCAGGGGCACCTGAGTGGCTCAGTCATTTAAGCATCTGCCTTCAGCTTGGGTCATGATTCCAGGGTCCTGGGATCAAGCCCCATATGGGGCGCTCTGCTCAGTGGAGAGCCTGCTTCTCCCTCTCCTTCTCGTGCTGCTCTGCCTGCCAAATAAATAAATAAAATCTTACCCTAAATAAATAAATAAATAAAGCCTTCACCCAATCCTTGAAATCATCACCTAGAAATTAATGTAGATCTGAAATATTGAAAGGCTTTCAAAGCAAAATATTTCAAAGATAAGATTAAAATTGGTTGTTATTATAGCAGCAATGTCCCCAATAGCCATACTATGGAAAAAGCCCATATGTCCATCAACAGATGAACGGATAATGAAGATGTGGTATGCACACACACACACACACACACACACACACACACACACACTGTAATATTATTCACCCAACAAAAAAGGAATCTTGCCATTTGTAATGATGTGGCTGGAACTAGAGTGTATTATGCTAACTGAAATAAGTTAATCAGAGAAATACAATCATATGATCTCAATCACATGTGGAATTTAAGAAACAAAACAAAGGATCACAGGGGCACCTGGGTGGCTCACTCAGTTAAGCAGCTGCCTTCGGCTCATGTCATGATCCTATGGTCCTGGGAAGGAGCCCCATATCAGCCTCCCTGCTCTGTGGGGAGACTGCTTCTCCCTCTCCCTCTGCCTGTTGCTCCCCCTTCTTGTCCCCTCTCTCTCTGTGTTAAATAAATAAATAAATAAATAAATAAAATCTTAAAAAAGAAAAAAATACAAAACCCAGAGGATCATAGGGAAAGAGAGGGAAAATAAAACAAGATGAAATCAGAGAGGGAGACAAACCATAAGAGACTTAATCGTAGGAAACAAACTGAGGTTTGTTGGGCATGGGGAAGTTTAGGGTAACTGGGTGATGGACATTGGGGACAGCATGTGATGTAATGAGCACTGGGTATTATATAAGACTGATGAATCACTGATCACCTCTGAAACTAATAATACACAGTATGTTAATTGAATTTATTATTGTTTTTTTAAATGTTTTTTTATTACATTATGTTAGTCACCATACAGTACATCCCTGGTTTCTGATGCAAGTTTCGATGATTCATTAGTTGCGTATAACACCCAGTGCACCATGCAATATGTGCCCTCCTTACTACCCATCACCAGTCTATCCCATTCCCCCACCCCCTCCCTTCTGAAGCCCTCAGTTTATTTCTCAGAGTCCATAGTCTCCCATGCTTCACTCCCCCTTCTGATTACCCCCCCTTTCTTTATCCCTTTCTTCCCCTACCGATCATCCTAGTTCTTATGTTCCATAGATGAGAGAAATCATATGATAGTTGTCTTTCTCTGCTTGACTTATTTCACTTAGCATTATCTCCTCCAGTGCCGTCCATGTTGTAGCAAATGTTGAGAACTCGTTCTTTCTGATAGCTGAGTAATATTCCATTGTATATATGGACCACAACTTCTTAATCCAGTCATCTGTTGAAGGGCATCTCGGTTCCTTCCATGATTTAGCTATTGTGGATAATGCTGCCATGAACATTGGGGTGCATATGGCCCCTCTCTTCACTACATCTGTATCTTTGGGGTAAATACCCAGTAGTTCAATGGCTGGGTCATAGGGTAGCTCAATTTTTAACTTTTTAAGGGACCTCCACACTGTTTTCCAAGGTGGCTGCACCAACCTGCATTCCCACCAACAATGTAGGAGGGATCCCCTTTCTCCACATCCTCTCCAGCAAATGCTGTTTCCTGCCTTGTTGATTTTTGCCATTCTAACTGGTGTAAGGTGGTATCTTAGTGTGGTTTTGATTTGAATTTCCCTGATGGCTAATGATTTTGAACATTTTTTCATGTATCTGTTAGCCATTTGTATGTCCTCATTGGAAAAGTGTCTGTTCATATCTTCTGCCCATTTTATGATTTGTTTATTTGTTTCTCGCGTATTGAGTTTGAGAAGTTCTTTGTAGATCTTGGATACCAGTCTTTTATCTGTAGCATCATTTGCAAATATATTCTCCCATTCCGTGGGCTGCTTCTTAGTTTTTTTGATTGTTTCTTTGGCTGTGCAGAAGTTTTTTATTTTGATGAAGTCCCACATGTTCATCTTTTGTTTCTCTTGCCTTTGGAGATGTGTCATGAAAAAGGTTGCTTTGGCCAATGTCGTAGAGGTTGTTGCCTACATTCTCCTCTAGGATTTTGATGGATTCCTGTCTCACATGGAGGTCTTTCATCCATTTGGAGTTTATTTTTGTGTATGGTGTGAGATAGTGGTCAAGTTTCATTCTTTTGCATGTAGCTGTCCAATTTTCCCATCACCATTTATTGAAGAGACTGTCTTTTTTCCACCGGATGTTTTTTCCTGCTTTGTCAAAGATTAGTTGCCCAAAGAGCCGAAGGTCCATTTATGGGTTCTCTATTCTGTTCCATTGGTCTATGTGTCTGTTTTTGTGCCAGTACCATGCTGTCTTTGTGATCACAGCTTTGTAGTACAGCTCAAAATGGCATTGTGATGGCCCCAGCTTTGTTTTTCCTTTTCAACAGTTCCTTGGTGATTTGGGGCCTTTTCCGGTTCCATACAAATTTAAGGACTATTTGTTCCAGTTCCTTGAAAAATGTCATTGGTATTTTGATCGGGATAGCATTGAAAGTGTAGATTGCTCTGGGTAGCATGGACATTTTAACTATGTTAATTCTTCCGATCCATGAGCATGGAATATTTTTCCATCTTTTTGTGTCTTCCTCAATGTCTTTCAAGGGTGATTTATAGTTTCTAGAATATAGATCCTTTACGTCTCTGGTTAAGTTAATTCCAAGGTAACGTATGATTTTTGGTGCTATTGTAAATGGGATGGATTCCCTAATTTCTCTTTCTTCTGTCTCATTGTTCATGTATAGAAATGCAACTGATTTCTAAGCATTGATTTTGTATCCCGCCACATTACTGAATTGCTCTATAACTTCTAATAGTTTGGGAGTGGATTCTTGTGGGTTTTCCATATAGAGTATCATGTCATCTGCGAAGAGAGACATTTTGACTTCTTCTTTGCTGATTTGAATACATTTGATCCCTTTTTGTCGTCTGATTGCTGTTGCAAGGACTTCTAGTACTATGTTGAATAATAGTGGCGAGAGTGGGCATCCTTGTCGAGTTCCTGATCTTAAGGGAAAGGCTTCCAGCTTTTCCCCGTTGAGAATAATATTTGCTGTAGGCTTTTCATAGATGGCTTTTATGAGCTTGAGAAATGAACCCTCTATTCCTACACTCTGAAGGGTTTTAATCAGGAAAGGATGCTGTATTTTGTCAAATGCTTTTTCTGCATCTATTGAGAGAATCATATGATTTCGGAATTTTCTTTTCTGAATAAAATCTAAGACACTGATAGATTTGCGAATGTTGTACCACCCCTGCATCTCAAGGATGAATCCCACTTGGTCATGATGGATAATCCTTTTAATGTACAGTTGGATTCTATTTGCCAGGATCTTGTTGAGGATTTTGGCGTCCATATTCATTAGGGAAATTGGTCTGTAATTCTCCTTTTTGGTGGGATCTTTGCCTGGTTTGGGGATCAAGGTAATATTGGCCTCATAGAATGAGTTTGGTAGCTTTCCTTCTGTTTCTGTTTTTTCAAATAGCTTTAGGAGGATAAGTATTATTTCTTCTTTGAATGTTTGGTAGAATTCCCCAGGAAAACTGTCCGGGCCTGGAGTTTTATTTTTTGGAAGATTGTTTATCACTGACTCAATCTCTTCATAATTAATTGGCCTGTTTAAAAAATCAATTTCTTCCTGTTTCAGTCCTGGTTGTTTATGGGTTTCCAGGAAGCCTCCATCTCTTCCAGATTGCTTAATTTATTGCCATATAGCTGCTGATAAAAGTTTCTAATAATCCTTCCAATTTCATTGGTGTTGGTTGTGACTTCTCCTTTTTCATTCATAATTTTATTAATTTGGGTCCTTTCTCTATTCTTTTGGATAAGTCTTGCCAGAGGACTGTCAATGTTATTAATTCTCTCAAAGAATCAGCTTCTAGCTCTGTTGATCTGCTCTACTGTACTTGTGGTTTCTAATTCATTGATTTCTGCTCTAATCTTGGTCAACTGCTTCCTCATTCATGGATTAGGCCTGTCCCTCTGTTGCTGTTCCAGCTTCTTGAGGTGCGAATATAAAAACTGCATTTTAGATTTTTCTATTCTTTTGAGTGAGGCTTGGATGGCTATGTATTTCCCCCTTAGGACTGCCTTTGCAGTATCCCATAGGTTTTGGACCATTGTTTTTTCATTCTCATTGGTCTCCATAAATTGTTTAAATTGATTTTTGATTTCCTGGTTTATCGAGTCATTCCTGAGCAGGATGGTTCTTAGTCTCCAAGTGTTTGAGTTTCTTCCAAATTTTTCCTTGTGGTTGAGTTCCAATTTCAGAGTGTTGTAGTCTGAGAATATGCAGGGAATAATTTCAGTCTTTTGGTATCAGTTGAGACCTGTTTTGTGACCCAGAACATGGTGTATTCTTAAGAATGTTCCATGGGCATTAGAATAGAATAAGTATTCTTTGGTTCTGGGGTGTAGTGTTCTATATATATCTATGAGGTCCAACTCATCGAGTATGGCATTCAAAGCCTTTGATTCTTTGCTTAGTTTTTGCCAGGGTGTTCTGTCTATTTCTGATAGTGGGGTTTTGAGGTCCCCTACTATTAGTGTATTTTTATCTATATGTCTCTTTATTCTGGTTAAGAGTTGGCTTGTGTATGTTGCTGCTCTGCTGTTGGGGGCATATATATTTATAATTGTCATATCCACTTGTTGGATACATCCTTTAAGAATAATATAGTGCCCTTCTGTGTCTCTAACTACAGTCTTTCATTTAAAATCCAATCTATCTGATATGAGAATTGCTACCCCAGCTTTCTTTGGAGGTCCATTTGCATGAAAGATGGTACTCTATCCCTTTACCTTCAGTCTGAATGTATCTTTGGGTTCAAAATGAGTCTCTTGTAGACAGCAAATGGATGGGTCATGTCTTTTTATCCAATCTGCAACCCTGTGGCATTTATGGGAGCATTTAAGCCATTCACATTGAGACTGAATACTGAGAGATATGATTTTAATGATGCCATGTTGCCAGTAAAGTCTTTGTTTGTATCGGTTGTGACTTTCTGTTCTGTATTACTCTTGGGGCCTTTTTACCTTTGTAAAACCCCCCTTAATATCTCCTGTAGGGCTGGTTTCGTGGTTACAAAATTGATCAATGACTGGCAATTCTGGAAGGTCTTTATTTCTCCATCAATTCTGAATGACAGCCTTGCTGGATAAAGGATCCTTGGCTGCATGTTTTTCTCTGAAAGAACTTTAAAAATGGCCCCCCAACCCTTTCTCTCATTCCAGGTCTGGGTAGATAGGTCTCACGTAATTCTGATACCTTTGCCTTGTTAGAAATTTCTTTGCCCTGGCCGCTTTCAATACTGTATCCTTGGATCTAATATTTGCAAATTACACTATGACGTGACGTGGCGTAGGTTTGTCATGGTTGAGCATGGGAGGGGTCCTCTCTGCCTCTTGGACATGAATGTTTGTTTCCCTCGCTAGATTAGGGAAGTTTTCAGCTACAATTTGTTCAAATATCTCTTCTAGACCTCTGTTTTTCTCCACCCCCTCGGGGATGCTGATGATTCTGACATTGGATCGTTTCATTGAGTCAGTAATCTCCCGTAACCTACATTCGTGGGCGTGGATTTTTTTAAGTCCAGCTTCTATTTTCGCTTTTTCTTCTACTAACCCATCCTCCAATTCACTGATATGTTCTTCTGCCTCATTCACCCTGGCTGTCAGAGCCTCTAGTTTTGACTGTATTTGGCTCATAGAATTTTTAATTTCTGCCAGATTCACTCTCATTTCTGCCCTTAGAGATTTTATATTCTCATTAACATTTTTTTTAATACTTTTTTCAAGTCCACACATCATCTTGAACATTGTTACTCTGAACTCCATTTCTGATAATTTGGTTATAACCATATCCATTAGTTCTGTGGCAGAGGCCACAGAGTCATTGTCTTTTCTTTGCTAGGGGGGATTTCTCCTTCTCATCATTCTGATGAGGAGAGGTTGCGGGGTTGTCCAGAGCCCAAATTATTGACTGGGACCCAGGCTGTGCACCCTTGTTTTAAAGGGATCTTAGGGATGCGGGCTTCTTGATTTTTCAGCCTGCCTTCTGGGGGAAGGTCCTGCCGCGCCCATACTCAGGCAACCCTGTTTGGGTAGAGTCTCGGCGTCCCCTGCGAGGGGGGTTGGGGATGGGCACTCTCTGAGCCGGTATTTCCAGGCATTTGTTCTCTGGCGGCTTTCCCTGGCGGTTTGCTTTGCCTCTTCTGAGAGTCAGAGCCGCAGAGGCCGAATTTCAGCCTCTGTCACAGAACAGAGGGATTGCGGACCGTTCTCCACTGATGTTCTGGCCACTTTAACTCTGTTTCTGTTGGTGTTGCTCAACCCTGCAGCGTCCCGGGATGTGCGCCCCACACCCGGCGTCCCAGCCCTCACTTCCAGGGCTGGTGCGTCTCTGTCCTTTGTGTTTCTAACGCCGCCAGCCGCCAGCCGCCCCCACTCGCTCCCAGAGCTCCCAGTCTCAGTCTGGTTCCAGTGAGCTCACCGGAGCTCCATTTCAGTCTGGTGGCACGCGTTCCCGGCCCACAGTGTCAGTCTGCTCTCTCGCTGGTGCCAGTCCGTGAGCCGCTGCTCTGCCTTGCAGGTGGCTACCGCTTCCCGGCGCCCGAACGCGGTGGCTCCCTCCCCCTTCCATTTATCTTCCGATATCTGTGCGCGGTTTCACGGCTCCCCGCTTCGTACCTCAATACTCAGCGCTGGAGATGTTCATTTGTAGAGACCATATGTATCTTCCTGCGTCTCAGGCTGATTCCGTGGATGTTCAGGCTGGTCTGGTACCTATCCAGATCGACTCAGGGGACCAGCTGATAAAGGGGTTCCCTACTCCTCCGCCATCTTAACCCCTCACCCCTGTTAATTGAATTTAAATTAAAAAATAAATAAAAAATATGGGAAAAATTTTTCTAATTTTTTTAATTTTTCAAAATTTTATTTTTAATAGACCATGTTTTAGAGCAGTTGGAGAGGAAGATACAGAGATTTCCCATATATCCTCTGGCCCTACACATGTGTCATCTCCCCTATTATCAAAATCACTAATCAAAATGGTGTGTGTTTTTTGTTTGTTTGTTTAAATCAATGTTGAACATATATTGAAACATAATCACCCAAAGTCCATAATTTACCTTAAGGTTCATTCTTGGTGTTGTACATTCATTGCATTTGGAAAAAAGTATAATGACATATACCCATCATTATAATATTATATAGAGTATTTTCACTGCCCTAAAAATCCTCTTTGCCCTGCCTATTCATCTCTGCCCTCACCCCACCATACCCCTGGCAATCTCTGATCTTTTTACTGTCTTTATAGTTTTGCCCTTTCCAGAATTTTATGTAGTTGGGATCATATAAGATGTAGTCTTTTTAGATTGGCTTCTTTCACCTAGTAATATGCATTTAAGTTTTCTCCATGTCTTGCTATGGCTTGATTGCTCATTTCTTAGCATTGAATAATATTCCATTATCTTGATACCCCATAGTTTATCTATTTGTTTAGTGAAGGACATCTTGTTTTTTCTCAAGTTTTGGCAATTACAAATAAAGCTGCTATAAATAATCATGTGCTGGTTTTTGTGTGGATTTATTTTCAATTTCTTTGGGTAAATAACAAGATACACAAACTAAGGGTCATATGGTAAGAGTGTGTTAGTTTTGTAAGCTTCTTTCAAACAGCCAACTGTTTTCCAAAGTGGCTGTAACATTTTATATTCCCACCAGCAATGAATGAGAGTTCCTGTTACTCTACCCTCTGGCCAGCATTTGGTATTGGCAGTGTTCCAGATTTTGACCATTCTAATAGGTGTTCAGTGGTATTTTATTCTTGTTTTAATTTACATTTCATTGATTATATATGATGTTGTGTACCTTTTCAAATGCTTTTTTTCCCCATCTGTGTATCTTCTTCAGTGAGATGCCTGTTAAGATCTTTGGCTCCTCTTGTAATTGGGTTGTGTGTTTTCTTATGTTGTGTTTCAGATTTGTTTGTACATTTTGGATAACAAGACTATCAAATGTGTCTTTTGGAAATTTTTCTCAGTTTATGGCTTGTCTTCTAATTCTCTTGATATTGTCTTTCACAGAGCAGAAGTTTTTAATTTTAATAAAGTCCAGCATACCAACTGTTTCTTTCATGGATAGGTGTTTTATTTAAAAAGGCCAAGGTCATCTAAGTTTTCTCCTATGCTATCTTCTAGGATTTTTGTAGTTTTGCGTTTTACAGTTAGGTCTGTAATCCATTTTGAGTTCATTTTTATGAAGGGTGTAAGCTCTGTGCATAGATTCATTTTTGGACTGCAGATGTCCAGTTGTTCCAGCACTATTTTTTGAAAAGATTATCTTTGCTGCCATGTATTGCCTTTGCTCCTTTGTCAAAGATCAGTTGATTATATTTATGGTGACCTATTTCTGGGCTTTATATCCTTTTTCATTGATCTATTTGTCTATTCTTCCACTAATATCATATTCTCTTGATAACTGTAGCTTTATACTAAGTCTTGAAGTCAGGTCATGTCAGTCCTCTGACTGTTCTCCTTTAATATCATATTGGCTATTTCGGGTCTTTTGCGTATCCACCTTTAGAACCAGCTTGTCTATATCCAGAAGATAGTTTGCTAGGACTTGGGATTGTATCAGATCTATAGATCAAGTTGGGAGGAACTGATATCTTGATAATATTGAATCTTCCTCATCCATGTACATAGGATATCTCTCTATTTATTTTGTTCTTTGATTTCATTCATTGAGTTTTGTAGTTTTCCTCATATAGAATTTAAATGTATTCTGTTAGAACTATCACTAAGTATTTCATTTTGGTGTGCTAATGTAAATGGAATTGTGCTTTTAATTTCAGATTCCACTTGTTTGTTACTTTTGTGCAACAACCTTGTATCCTGCAAATCTGCTGTAATACTTATTAGTGCCAGGAATTCCTTTGTGAATTCTTTCAGATTTTCTCCATAGAAAATTATGTCATCTGCGAACAGAGATAATTTTATGTCTTCTTTCCCAATCTGTATGCATTTTATTTTCTTCCTTGAATTATTGCATTAGAAAGGACTTCTAGCTTGATGTTGAAAAGGTGAAATAAGAGGGATAGCCTTACCTTGTACCTGATCTTAGCAGGAAAGCTTTGAATTTCTCACCATTAAGTATAAGGTGAGCTATAGATTTTCTGTGGATAGTCCTTATCAAGTTAAGAAAATTACCCTCTAGTCTTGGTTTACTGAGAGTTTCTTTGCGAATGAGTGTTGTATTTTGTCAAAAGCTTTTTCTGCATCTATTGGTATGACCATGTGATTTTTCCTTTTTAGCTTGTTGACATATGGAAGTCAGTTCTATTAGTTTTTGCCTATGTAACTTGATGCCGTGTTGTTAGACACATACATATTAAGTATTGTTATGTCGTCTTCCAGAATTTACTCCTGGATTATATGAAGACCTCCTTTATCCCTGGTAATTTCCTTACTTTGAAGTCTGCTCTGTCTGAAATTAATATATCTAGTCCCTCTTTATTTTTATTAGTGTTAATATGGTATATTTTCCTCCATCCATTTACTTTAATCTACATGTATCTTTATATTTAAACTGGTTGTGTTTTCTGATGCACTCTGACAATTTCTGTCTTTTACTTGGTGCATTTAGACCATTGACATTCAAAGTGATTACTGATATTGTTGGATTACCATCTACCATATTTCTTACTGTTTTCTATTCGTTACCCTGGTTCTTTTGTCCTATTTTTGTTGTCCATTCTTTTTCTTCCTCTTGTAGTTTTAATTGAGCATATTACATGATTTCATTTCTTTTTTCTTAGCATATCAGTTATACTTTTTAAAAACCTTTTTTAATAGTTGCTTTTCATAATTCAACTTTATTTCTCATTTCCATAGAAGAGACCAGACTACTTAGAAGACTCAGTCTGGAAAATTTTATGAAAAGGAAAAAAAGAAATTCTATTATCATGGAAATCACTTTTAGTACACCACTTCCATGAAGAGTCATTTTTGCTGATCTAAGATGATAAAGGTGGAAGAGAGAGGATTGATTTAACTTCAAAGAATAGGAAACTATTTAGGTGTGGACTAAAAAAGAACTCAGTGAATTTTAAATAGGAGGAAGAGTTAGGAGGAAGAGGTCATCACTTGGCCTATGGCAGGTTAGAATTAGAGATATAATGCCTTCCTACGAATAAATAAACCTATCCATGGGGTAAATAAACACAAAATCTTCCATTTCAGAGGCCATAACTACTCTGAAATGAAAATATATACTGCACTATATCAATTTTTTTCATAATTGTTTACATCAAGTTCCAGAGTTAATGGATCATTGGTTACCTCCTGAAGTAAAATAATTGTCATTATTAATGGAGATACATTCAGGATATATAGTAAAGACATAGCTCTATAAAGTTAGAAAATTCTGAGAGCTATAACTTCCTATAGCAATCTAAAGAATTTTATTTTTCCAGGGGCGCCTGGGTGGCACAGCGGTTAAGCGTCTGCCTTCGGCTCAGGGCGTGATCCTGGCGTTATGGGATCGAGCCCCACATCAGGCTCCTCCGCTATGAGCCTGCTTCTTCCTCTCCCACTCCCCCTGCTTGTGTTCCCTCTCTCGCTGGCTATCTCTATCTCTGTCAAATAAATAAATAAATTCTTTAAAAGAAAGAAAGAAAGAAAGAAAGAAAGAAAGAAAGAAAGAAAGAAAGAAAGAAAGAAAGAATGAATTTTATTTTTCCAGCTCACAGGACCAATCCTTGTCAGACACATTGAAATATTTTCCACAATACTACATATATGTGTGTGTATACATGTATAACATATATATATCATATTTGAAGTGAAAAGATTAATATATTATATATAACATATATATATCATATTTAAAGTGAAAAGATTACATTGTTGCACATATGTTGTATAGATATTGCATATTATTGTGTGATTTGTTTGTTAGGAAATGGAAAGCATCCGTGTATCATTTGTATTTTGCAGATTATATAAGTACTGAACAAGAAGCTGAATCAGTTATCTATATGTTCAGTGCTATTTTACTTACTGCCTATAATCAGTTCCAATCACTTGAGTTCAAATCATATTTCTAAAGTGTCATTGCCTGTTTTTTGAGGATTTGATGAAAGTATTCAACTGAGTACTAAGCTATCAAGATGCCAATATCTAATTTTGTTTCAATATTAAGTACACCTTCTTGTTGTTTGTTAAACATAATTAACCCAAATGTTGTTTCGTCTCTCCTGGTTTTTAAAAAACTAATGAAATATTTATTAGTGTTCCTTTTTAATTTGTATTGACTTTTTAGCTATTCCTCTGTGTTTTTTATACTGGTTAAACTACAGATTATAATATACATACTGAACTTATGACAGGCTAATTTAATTAGCATTATGTCATTTCATTAACAATGCAAAAACCTTAAAATCATATAATGCCATTTATTGCCCCAAATATCTTTATCCTAGTGTCATAAATTACTTATAATATGTATTAATATTTCTTATAGTGCAGGTCTTCTGCTAATAAATTTTCTGAGATTTTGTTTGAAAGTGACTATTTTGTAGTTATGTGTGAAAGATACAGCAGATTAGAATTATATTTTCTTTTTACTCTCCAGAGCTGGCAATTACCTTTTTTATGTCAATTATTTTTGATGAGAAATACACATCTACATTTTTTCTCATAAATGTAATGTGCCTGGTTGCTGATTACCTTTAAGGTTTTCCAATTTTATTTTATTTTCAGCAGCTTAGCTGCGATGTGCCCAACTACGATTATCTTTGTACTTATCCTGCTTGATTATTGAACATGTGGTTGATGTCTTTCACGAATTTTGCAAAAACCTCAGCCATTTTCTCTTGTAACCATTTTTTCTTTCTCTCTGTGTTTGATTACACATACACCAGATATTGATCATTTCAAACAGGTGTCTGATTCAGTGGCCCGTTAGTCTTCTGTGGGTATTCTATTGTAAAAGTCCATCCAATTAATTCTAAATTTCAAATATTATATATTTCTCAATTCTACAATTCCCATTTGGTTCTTTTTTAGAGTTTCTATTTATTTTTATAAATTCTGCAACTCCTCCCTCATTTTGTCTTTTTCTCGAAATCCTTTAGCATATAAAGGATTTTAAAGTCCTTATCTGCTGCTTTGGACACTTGAGTCATTTATTTGTCTGCTTCCATTGATTACTTTATTCCCCGACTATGGAGAACATATTTTTGCTTCACGTATCTTGTATTTTTTAAGGTTTTATGTCAAATATTGTGCATAAGATAGTATTAAAGATAGAAATGCATATTGCTTTTTCCAGAAAGTACTCACTATTTTAACTGTTTGATAGTCCGGGGTAAGGGATAATCTCTTTGATCAAATTAGTATTGAACTGTGTTGGACTTGTGTTGCACCTTTACTTAGTTTGGTTCACCTCTAATATTAAATGTCTTTAGGATGGGATCAGGACATTTCTCCTAGCATTGCTTTGGATCCTTAGCATTGTAAGAACAAAAAATATTTTACAGTTTTTCAGTTCAGTTCTCGGTTTCCCATGTTCTTGACCTCTGGAAGAAAAAAAAAAAGTCCTATGGGAGAAAATTGTCAATTGAGGAGAATAAGCTGTGTGTTTAGGGCTTCTTCAACTTCTATTTATCATGTCAACCCACACACAAAAAAATTTTTAAGTTTTTTTTAAATCCAGTTAGTTAACACGGAGTGTAATATGAATTTCGGGTGTACAATATGGTGATTCAACACTTCCATATAACACCTGGTGCTCATCACAGCAAGTGCACGCTTTTATCCCCATCACCTATTTAGTCCCACCCCCACCCCCCAACCTCTGGTAACCATCAGTTTGTTCTCTATAGTTAAGAGTCTGTTTCTTGGGGCGCCTGGGTGGCACAGCGGTTAAGCGCCTGCCTTCGGCTCAGGGCGTGATCCCGGCGTTATGGGATCGAGCCCCACATCAGGCTCTTCTGCTATGAGCCTGCTTCTTCCTCTCCCACTCCCCCTGCTTGTGTTCCCTCTCTCGCTGGCTGTCTCTATCTCTGTCAAATAAACAAATAAAATCTTAAAAAAAAAAGAGTCTGTTTCTTAGTAATGCCCGTCTTTGTCTTTGTTTCCTTATGATCATTTATTTCTTAAATTCTACATATGAGTGAAATCATATGGTATTTGTCTTTCTCTGAGATTTATTTCACTTAGTGTAATACTCTCTAGATCCACTGTTTTTGTTTAAATCGGCTCATTTTTCCTTGTTACAGCAAAATCTTCTAACCTTCTTAAATGTTAATATCCAGACAAAGAATTAGCTCCAGAAACGAAAGTTCCACTCTTCTCTGTGCATCATTCTCATCAATGACTTTAATAAAAATTATGTTTGTAAAAAGATTATGTCTCTGGTTCTTACGGTACGAGCAATGTCCTTTGGCAATTTTCTCTATTCTAACTGGAAATGAAACACTGATTCTTTTAATCTGAATCTTGAATTGTTGCTTTTGTTGTATTACTTCTATAGTTGGAGAAGCGATATTGTCAGTAGTGAGGTCTTACTAACATTGAATATGGCAGAGATAGTGTGCTATGAAACATTAAAAAAATATTGCTGCAAAGGCATTATATTAGGCAAGAGAGTGGTTTTAATTTATTAAATCGTCCTGAAGTCTAACCACATTAAACATTAGTAAATCAAGTAGACCTTGTTCCATGGTTTGCATTATAAATTCAAGCTGTTTGGATTTTTATTTGTGCTTCATAACACTATCAGGAATGGCAAAATGTATTACAAATAAATATCATTGCTGGTATCGATGGATAATTAGGGTACACAGAGAATATGAGGAATCGATAAAAAAAATTCATTTTAGAGCCTTGGCAAAATGATGGCAGATGAAATTAGGCAATTGTTTAACAAATACTCATTGATTGGTAACTAATTCCAAGACACCATGGCAAGAATTGTAACTAGGAAATATACTAAAGTTTGTATGCCTGTGTATACTTGGAAGCCAAATATGAAGTAGGAACTGGAGATATAAATGGGATAGAATCTTAAAGGTGACCTTGTTGTTTTTCTCTTTGTTCTTTGAAGCTTACCTCCTCCCCTTTTTCTTAAGGAATGTATATGAAAATGTAAATGTCATAAAAAATAGATCAAAACATTTCTGTTCTATTTGTGAAGTACTTATTTTTTTAAAAGATCATTTTTATGGGTGTATTAAAAGGCAATTGAGAATATGTCATTAGAAATTTTTGACTCTGGTATTCAATCCTGTGTTCTCTAAAGGGAAAAATGGAAGGAAGATCTAACAAAGATCAATAGAAAAAAAAAGTAAGTGACTTGAGGAAGCGATTTTTGAAAAATAGAAAATATTCATGTGCATTTATTTTAGGAGACTTCAAAGTCAATGCTTTTTGAATGTTATAAGTGAAGAGCTGACTATTTTAGAAAACTGTGACCCTACTCATCAGATATGTAGATTGATGTGACTTTTAAGATTGAGCAATTAGTAACCTCAAAAAGGACATTAGAGTAATTCCTTCACAAAAAAGCATAAACTCTCTTGCTTTAATGCTGCAGTTATAACATATTACTTATTATTTCAAATGTCAATTCTCTATTACAAACCTAATGATTGACAAAATAAGTATTTCGACAGACATTTTTTTCCCCACCAATTAAGTATGTCCCAGATACTGTTTGAGTTGCTGGAGATATAATACCACTGAGAAGGATGACAAAATATTTCATCACCAAAATGAGACCCTTTTGAAAGTGACACTAAATAATTATACCTGAATAAGAAATGTAAACTGTGACTATAGTCACTTAAAAGGCACATAAAAAAAAAGGTTTAGTCTCTTTAAACGTTGTTAACATAAAAGAGGAACTAGAGTGATGAATGTATACAATACTATGCAATAAATGCTAAATTAAAGACTTGTGGGTGGGGTGTAAGAGCAGAAATGTGATTGTCATGGCGAGCCCGTAGGTTGACCCTCCCTCCCTTCCAATAATCCTTGTCTCTGGGTATTTATGCCCCTGTGGAGTCCCATTTTCTCATTGAATTAGTGCTGGGCCTTGTGTCACAAGGGGTACTTCTTAAAAGGGCTTAACAGCATTCTGCTTGGTCCCTTGAAATATTTGTTCTTGGGGTCCTCAATAGCCATGGAGGGAGTTAAATGACTGTGAAGGGCAGGATAGAAAGAGCACGTGGAGAGACCTCATGGAGAGGCCTTGAGACCACATGAGGAGAGAAATTCCCAGGAAGCCCCAAGTTGTTCTGGCCCTCCACCATTTGCAGTCAACCTGGCCATTTCATATATAGCTGAGACAAATTCTCCTCACTGAGTTCTGCCAAGCAGCAGATTTGTGAGATTAAAAAAAAAAAAAAAAGATTTGCTTCTGATTTAAGTAACTAAGTTTGGAACAATTTGGTTTATCGCAGTAGATAACTGGAATAGAATTTGGGATGCTGTCATAAAGTGGAATGCTGCTATAACACAAAACGAATATATGTGGCATTGGTTTGGAGACCAGGGACAGAAAAATCTGGAAGAGCCACAAGGTGTTAATTAGAGAAAGCTAGAAGGGTCTTAGGAAGAAAATTGGTGAAAATTTGAAAGACAGTGAGAAAACTGTTATTTTAGCTCAGACAAAACTTACATACCGGCAAAACAGTGAAACTCTTGCCTGCAGTACCATAGGAAAGATAAAATATTATCTAGTGATCTCTGGCTCTTGCTAAAGATGTTTCTAGATAGGATGCTAAAATTGCCATATGAAAAGAGTCAGATGGACTAAAGATGAAATATTTAGTTTTCAAACAGAACTTAGGGATGCTTGGGTGGCACAGTTGGTTAAGCATCAGACTTTATTTCAGCTCAGGTTGTGATCTCAGAGTCATGATATCCAGCCCATTGTTAGGCTCCACACCATGTGTGGAACCTGCTTGAAATTCTCTCTCCCTCTCTGTCTTCCCCCCCCCAACCTGCTCTCTTTCTCTCTCTCAAATAAATAAGTTAATAAATAATAAAAAACAGAACTTAGAGGAAACACAGAAGTCCTAGAACAGTTTTTTTCAAGCACAAATGCTCTCAAAGAGAAATAACCTCAGAGCAAAGATCAAAATATAATATATATCTACAATATCCTTTTCTAGGTCTTCAGAAAGATTTAAGTTTGAGCTTCTAGGTAGATAATAGGGCCACTAATTATATTTAGGGCATGCCTTACTGTGCTTCTGAAGAATCTTAGGGCATTTCTTCACAGCAGCCACATACAACCCAGATACAGAGGAACATGTCTCAGAAAGGAACGTGGTCGTGACTTTTGTCTAATGGTGTGAATTACAATTTGATACATAGGAAGCCTACAATGTTTTTAAAAGAATAATATTACCTTGGGCTTTGGGCTTTTTTCTTTTCCAGTGATTAATAACTGGACTAGTAATCTGAACAGGCATCCTTTCCTTCTTCCTTCAATGCCAAGCAACTTGTCTCTCATGAGCCAGGAGTTAGAGACCTTCTGGCATCTATGTGTAGATGAGTTCCCTTTTCTCTGTTGAACCGGTTCAGGGATTGTTCCCTGTGGGCTGAAAACCTGATTAAAGACAGATGCAAGTTCTAAAGCCACAGACCAGCAAGCTTAACCATAGGAAGTTCTTGTCCTTTGGATCTATGTTGAGAGGGGCGGGGAAGGAAGAGAAGTTGTTTGATAATGGCCTAGATGTGAGTGCCAGTTGCCCCTAAGGCACAAATGGCTAGTGGGACACTGAACAATGGGATGAGTCTTCCCTGACTTACAGCTTGGGAGGGTGTGACACTTAAAAGTAGACAACTTCAGATAGAATGATAGTACACAAGATTAGGGAGTGTGTTGTCTTTCTCCACTGCATTATTCTGTTTATTAAGGATATCTCAGCTATCAGATATAAATCCAATTGGCACTCAGAGAAAACAATCATCCATCTAACTGGATCCATCTTTCAAAAAGAGGAGACTCATACTGCATAATTGGAATATAAGAACAATCAAATAAAATCAGCCATACGAAGGAGAGGAAGATGAAAATAAGAAAGAAAAATAAGATCACATAAGAAGAGCCAAATATAATGCAAAATAGACAGTCTGGGGTTCAAAATCATGATTTTTAAAATATAACATTTAGTAAATCATAGGAGAGAACCACTTGTGAGAAGTTCATGTGCAACAAATAGCTCCTAGCAGAGTGTTGAAAGGTAGAGAGAGAAATCATAAATAAAAAGATAAAGTACTTGGGAGATCACTTTAGGAGACTCAATATGAGTAAAATAGGTGATCCAGATTCAAAAGGAAAAAGGATAAAGAAGAGACAATAATTTAAACAATTAGAAGGAAAGAAACTTCCCTAAAGTGAAAAACGATCTGAGTGTAAAATGTCATAGTTTCACCAAATTCCATTCTGGGTGATAAAAAAAAAAATATTATAGCCTGACAAATGAATTGGACATCTGGGCATGAATTCAAAGGATGAAGAGAAAATTTATACAGTTCAAAATAAAAAATTACTAGCTTTTGCATAGAGAAAAATATCTGATTGTGCTGGACATGGTATTTGCGATGTCAGAATCTAAAATATGGGAATAAATCAGAAGTCTGCTGAGACAAAAGGATGCAGAAGTCCTCTACTCAGCCAAAATACCACTCATCCTTTCTATGAGAAAGAAAGACATTAAAGATGTGCAAGGAATGTGAGACTATATTATTCACATTTTCATGTACAGAGAACATCTGTGAAATGACTACGTAAATAAATGAATAAATACAGGTAACAAAGTGGGGGAAGATAAAAAGTAAATAATCTTGTGAAATGAGCTTGGTGACATAAGTAATTTGCAGATAATAATAAACTCACCTGGAGTGTGTAATATGAATGCCAATTAAGAGCTATTTAAATAGATGGGAAGATTTCTAGTAGATACTAAACTGTCTCAGACCTGGGTATGTGGAGAATATGGGTGGGGAGGAAAGAAGTAAAAGTGTTCCAGAGGTCTTAGCTGGGAGTGGGGCAAAGGAAAAGAGAAGGTAGAATACAATATTCTAAAAATCTAATTTTATTGGGGAAAAAATAAGACTGGGGAGAATTCACTGTTGTGGAGAAAACAGTGATTCCCAATGCAGGAAACAGTAGGTATCTTGTTTATGAAATATTAAAGCCGTTAGTCTCTGATTAAATAGTAATGTAAGTGAACTGGAAAATAATAAGAGGAAGAATAAAACCATGTACCTGTAGTTTTATAACCAATGTGAAAAAAAAAGCTTTGTTATACTGTGCTCGACAGAAAAGTGCTAATCTCGGCTGTTCAAACAAATGTGCACACACACACACACACACACACACTTAATACAAAGTGGCATTTAGTTGTAAATGTTAAAACTAATGAGATGGGTAAAGGGATACCCAGTCCATATGAACAACAATAAAGCAGGAATGATGATATAATCAGAAATGATAGAATTTACATTTAAGTATATTAAATAAGATAAAAAATATTGTGCAATGATAAGATAAAAAACTGAAAAAAGTTTAATAGTGTTTATGTTAGGTTATTAACTGTGATTTCATCTAGCACATACATACTTATTGAAGTTAAACCATTTTTTTCAGTTTTGCCTTTTATCATGTGTCGGAAAGCAGAAGATGAGTGTTTCAGCTCAAAGAGAGTGTAAATTCACTCTTCCTCTTATCTTTTTGTTCTATTGTCACCCTTATTGGATTGGATGAAGCCCACAAAAACTGGAGAGGGCCACTTGTTCTACTCCATTTGCTAATGAAAATGCTTATTTCTTCTAGAAACACCTTCACAGACACTACAGGAATAATGTTTTACCAGCTATCTGGGCATCCTTTAGGACAGTCAAGTTGACACATAAAATCAACCATCAAAATCATGTTTATTCAGTTCTAGGATTTATTGTAAAATGCACTATAATTTTAATTACAGCTTCTCGGATGAAAGGGAAAATCTTTATTAAATGCACACATTTCAAAAACATCAATGTGTGGAAAATATGCCTTAATATGGAATAATACAGCAATCCCATAAGCCTTCATGTAAAATGAATTAATGCAATGACTTTGTGTATAGTGCTGAAGGGTGGAGTTATAAAGATTTGTTTGGAGATAGAATCTCAAATGTTGACAGTAAAGATTGAAAGGTTATAAATAGTTGTTTCTGAAGTTTCTAACAGAAGCAACTGTGCAAATGGTAATATCATTAACCAAGTTGAAAGATACATAAAGAGAGGTGATTTGAAAGGAAGGAGGTTCACTTTGGGACCTCCTTTTTTTTTTTTTTTTTAAGATTTATTTACTTATTTGAGAGAGAGAGAGCCCATAGGGGAGGTGCAGAGGGAGAATGAGAGAGAGAGAATCTCAAGCAGGATCCTTGTTGAGCACAGAGCCTGACATTAAGCTGGATCCCAGGACCCCGAGATCATGACCTAAGCCTAAATCAAGTCGGGTGCTTAACCCACTGAACCACCCAGGTGCCCCAACTTTGGGACCCTTTTAATTTGAGGTGCTTGAATAACTTCTGAGTGGGTATATCCAATTGCATATACAAAGAGTAATCTGGAATACAGGGTAGAATTTTTGCTTTGGCCAAAATTTGAAAGGGCATAGGCAATATTAATACTTACTATGTTACAATTAGTGAATACTGAATTTGTGCGTTTTGTTTTATTCAAATTAGTATTATGCAGGAATATTTTATAAATATAGATCACAATTTGTTGATTTAAGATGCTGATATTTGAGGGGCGCCTGGGTGGCACAGCAGTTAAGCGTCTGCCTTCGGCTCAGGGCGAGATCCCAGCGTTCTGGGATCGAGCCCCACATCAGGCTCCTCCGCTAGGAACCTGCTTCTTCCTCTCCCACTCCCCCTGCTTGTGTTCCCTCTCTCGCTGGCTGTCTCTCTCTCTGTCAATTCAATAAATAAATTCTTTTTAAAAAATGCTGATATTTGAGCATTTTTGAAATCAGGATATATCTAACAGCATCAGTGCAGTAGTGACGAAGTTATCAGAGTCAGTACATACACACAGTCAATTGGTATTCCTATTGTCATCACTGAAGTGAAAAAATTGGACTTTGTGTATTATTGATTGAGTTTGACATTTAAAATGTTTTCAAAAAATCACACTATGATTTCTTATTAAATCACAAAGTTTTGTGCCCTGAAAAACACAGAAATAGAGCAGGAGTGTGTAAAGTTGTCACTATTTGACAATGTTTTACATATTACTAGTACCTACATATTAAGTACCCGCTTATGTTGACAATATCTTATAGTGTTGAAATATAGTATATCACTTTTCCAATTAACACAGAAAAATCCTGGCATCATATTTATTAAAACGTCAGATAAAACTTAAATGGAATTTCTAAGTTCAATCTTATCAAAAGAGCTAGTCATTCTATATATTGGGGGGAAAAAGTCGTTCTTGACTGCACTGGTGTTATAAAGACTCTAATAAGAAAATTTCTTTTTTTTTTTTTTTAAGAACTTTCAATATATGAGGCAGTAAGGTGTGTTTGCTCGGGAATGGTATTATTGCTGCAGGGCGGAGAGTAACCGGTACAGTGTCTCAGCATTATATCCCAGTCCTGTGCTTCCTCTAGATGGTCTAGGGCAACAAAGTGGCAACAAAACATATTCCAGTCAAATTCCACATTATAAATTCTTTTTTTTTTAAAGATTTTTATTTATTTATTCGACAGAGATAGAGACAGCCAGCGAGAGAGGGAACACAAGCAAGGGGAGTGGGAGAGGAAGAAGCAGGCTCCCAGCAGAGGAGCCTGATATGGGGCTCAATCCCGTAACGCTGGGATCACGCCCTGAGTCGAAGGCAGACGCTTAACCGCTGTGCCGCCCAGGCGCCCCGCCACATTATAAATTCTGCATGTGGATGAAAGAGTAGAAGACAATCATCATGTACAAAATGTCAAAAAATGTTCTAGTTTTCTCTAATTTTCATAAGAAGTCTACAGTTATTCTGGTGAGGCTCTCTGCTGTGTCCTCTTCAGTCAATTGTAAAATAAATCCCTCTGTCTTACCATTGACTATTAGTCAAGAAGAAAGTGAACATACCACATTTCTTTTGATTGCTAGTGAGGGAAAAACACTGGACTCAGAATCACAGCTTTCAGAGCTGGAAGAAACCCCATAAGTCAGCTAGCCCAATCCTCACTATGTTCAGATGAGTAAATCACCAAGCAGAGATAGCTTTGCCTGAAGAGCTGGAGCCATTTAGTGGCAAAGTGAAGACTCGAGTCTATGCTTTCATGATCCTCAATCTAGAGAGTCCATTAGAACCTGTTGCAACGAGCACCCACAACAGTTAACAATATTGCTTCTATGTGTCATAAAGAGCAAATGAGATACTTTCCAACCCATAAATTGACATATAACCCTCATTTATGATTGTCCCGTGTCTGTCTGAAATACTTGGAGGCTTTAGAGACTAAAAGTTCCACAAGAAAGCCTAATACCACGTTATATACATAAATGCATTCTTTATAAGATATTAATTAAAATAGTAATGATTACATTCATAACCTTAATTTTAAAAGATGATAATGCCTGTGATAAAATTATTCATGGGGCTCACACAAAATTGGAAGTATGAATCAAGTACGTCATTAAGGATACAAAAGAAAGATTATTTAGTACCCTCAGTGGCAGTGATTACACAGTGTGTCAGATGTGTTTCTGTTTCTTGAAATGTTGAACTAATTCTTTGTGGCATCCGTCCTTTGTGATATTACTATCTCTTGTTATTTCTTTGGCTAGGAATCAATATATAATATGAGAGGAATGTCTGCTATGATCAAAGGGAATTGGGACTGACAGTCAGAAACTTGAAAGAGAAAAGGTACTTTAGTAAAAACTAATTTCAGTAATAAAACTGTAAATTTGTTTTAATACCAGCAAATTTTTCAGGGTCAGAAGCCAGCAAAACAAAAGCATCTAATGACTCTATAAAAAAACTGTTTATAAATAGCATGTGATGCCAAGGCAATGACTTCTTTTTGCAAAAGAAAGTGGCGATTTCATCTTGGATATGTTTCTACTAGGCTTATTTTACTCATAGATTTCAAGTACATGTCATGAAAATCTATACTATGAAAATATATGGAATGAGTGCTACACTATGTCTTTTTAATTCACCTAAAAACAATTTTTAGTTTTAAATTTAATTCACCTAAAAACAATTTTTGGTTTTAAAACATGGTATTTTGACCTCAATTTCTGAATTAGAAGTTCTCAAAACATCGACAATCTGGTTTCTGTGCTAAGGTATTAAATGTGTGAATAAGCTGAGGTTAAATTGTGTCCCATATTCATCTTCCAAAACAAAACAAAACAAAACAAAACAAAACTAAACAAAACAAAACAAAACAAAACAAAACAAAACAAAACAAAACAACTTCTCACAAAAACATTCAGCTCCGCTTCTGCTGGCCATTGGGCCAATGGACAGTGTTGAAATGGTGTCAAGTAGAGGCCTGAAGCAGAGCCCCAAGGAAGTAACGAGGGGCCATTTTAAACAGGTCATGCCAACTATTTTCTCAAGTCACAAGTTGTACTACATATTTGACCCATTTCTTAGCTTGGGGACAACTTTTTTCTTGGACAGATAACATCAAAGTATGTCTTTGTCAATCATCATTTTCTCTTTTCAACAAAATGCTTGTTTCAATGGGCCAGGTAAGAAAGATACGTAGGCTTAATAAATACAACCTAAAGAAAAACTTGAACTTACACACATTCATCTGTCCCCCCACTCGGCCAGTCTCCCCCTACCCCATCGCACCCTTGTAACTAGAAGAGTACCTTGCAGTTCAGTGCCACTTGTAATTCTTTTGCATTCTTTTTAAAAATTATTATCGTTGAAGTATCGTTGATGTACAATATTATATTAGTTTCGGGTATAGGACATAGTGAATGGACATTTATATTCATTACTCAATGCTCACCATGATAAGTGTAGTTACCATGTGTCACTATACAGTTATTACAATATTATTAACTATATTCCCTATGCTGTACTTCTCATCTCCACAACTTATTTCTTTTATAACTGAATGTTTGGACCTCTTAATCCCCAGGCAGGGGGTTCCTGGGTTGCCCTGCACAGGGGACACCTTGGTGGGGCAGCTGGAGCTGAAGCAGGCATGAACCAGACCTCAGAGTGCTGAGAGTTCCCTAGCGAGTCATCTGGAATAGAAATGCTGGGGGCCTGGAGTGTTCCAGGGTGCTTTGCACCTGCATTACCTTGGCATAATGCCTGGAAATATATTGAGTGCTGACTAGGGGTGTCCCCGTGTGCCCCATCCTGGGGATGCCTTGATGGAATGCTGGGGCCAGTGTGGGCTAGGGGCCTCGGGCTCACTGAGGAAGTAGGTTGCCTATGGCACCTGAACTTTTCTCTCATTCATGCTATCAAGATGGACGGAGAATATAAACTTTGGCACTCACCAGCCCTCCCAATGCAGAGTTTCAGCAGCTCTCCTGCTATTTGGCAAAATTCTAGAGCTAGTTCCTTCATATTCTAGTTGTTCTTTTAAACCCTGGCTTTTTTTCTGTGCCCCAGGGCATCCAGCACTGGTGTGCACCAGGGCTCTGGGGCTCACTAAGGTGGCAGGTCAGCTATGACATCTGGACCCTACTTCTATGATGGAGGGGGATCATAAACTGTGGTGCTCACAGCCATTCAAACTGGAGAGTTCCCTCAGCTGTCCTCTGTTTGGTGGAGTTCTAAGGATGGATCTTTATGTACCAGTTGCTCTTTTAAACCCTGGCGTTTCTCTGCCCCAGAGCAGAAGAATCTGCTTACAGCCCTCAGTGCTATTCCTCCCCACTGCAGTTCACAGTGTCAGACTTCATTACCATGTCTTTGTCTCTCTTGTCATTCTCTAAGTGGTATCTCTATCTTTTATTATACAGAAGTTGTTTAGTCAGCCCTCAGTTCTTCTTCGAGAGGAACTGCTCTATAAATAGGTAACGATTTGGTGTATCTGTGGAGGAGGTGAGGTCTTCTACGTTGCCATCTTGGACCAGAACCAGGCTATGGTCTATACTTCGACCAGCCCTTCAGACCCACCACCAATGGGCAAGAGGCTTCCAATTGGAAAAAGGATGTGTTCTCCTTTGGCACATAGAGAGGAATCCTTCCATATCTCTTTTAAAGTTTAGGTTTCTTCTCCTTTACCCCTTCTTCTTTTTCTTGTTATTGAATTTTTTGAGAAAATGGACCATTTGTGCTGCAGAATGGTTCATGGTTTAGATATTGCTGATTGCTGAACTGTACTATGTAATACCCTCCTCTATCCTCCACAGTTTCTTTAGGTTGGTACTTAGTGCTGGACTCTTGGTCTTATTGCAGTTCAAGTATTTTTTAAAGACTGCTTCATGGGTTGTGTTTTTTCCTTTCATCTGGAGGTACAAAATGTCTCATTGTCCTTTTAATTGTGAAATCAGCAGCCTTTGAGAAACTTCGCCTGGATCTATTAATTTATTAAGAGTGGCAAAACATGATATTTCAATTCTGTATTCCCATTTCATTTATTAGCTGGAATAAGTCTGTAAATGAGAGTCTTCCTCATTAACTCTTTGGTTACTCTGAGGTATAATCTGTATAAATAGGGAAAAAGTGATTGGTTTCATTTATTAACCAGCTTCAAAATTATGAGTGAATTATCTGACATCCTTCAAAGATGACCAGAGCATTTTGAATTTTTTTTTTTCAAAAATGATTATTATGAACACAAGGATTTTAAGTGGCTTCACAAGTTTCTACCCATTACAGCTATTATTCTGATTGATGCTTAAATTGTACCATGTTTGAACAATGGGAACCTCTTAAAGTTATTGTCATTTTGACAAGTCCTCAGTAGTTTTTGATAATTTTCTTGTTTTCAGATGTGCAAAATGTTACAGACTCATTTTCTACATTTTCCAGCCCAGACTTGGATTAAAAAAAAAAAAAGATTTATAGGAAAGGACTAATTAAAACAACAACAACAAACAACCCAAAGAGGGATCAGTTGAAGATGTGAAAGGAGAAGGACAGACAATACATAGAAGGCATTTCCGGAGAAAGAGCAGTGTGTCGAATCTCAGAGTTTGGGGTGAGAGCTTAGCTGTAGATGGAGGGAAGGAGGAATGTGTGGAAACAGGTTTAAGTTTATAGGTACAGAAGTAGGAAGTTGGGGAATGTCAGTCCACTAATTGCTATTTTGTCTCTAAAGGGGGTGGTAAAGTCATCTGTTGAATATGAGGGAGAAGTGAAGGCAGAGTTTGCTAAAAGAAAAAGGAGGAACCTAGTCAATCTTAATCCCTATTTTCCTAGAATTCTAGAAGAATTGATGTTTCTCCAGTCACTGATGATTTCATTTTTTTATGATTCTTTCTTCTTTTCTTTTTTTTCCTTTTCTTTTCTTTTTTTCCTTTTCTTTCTCTCTTTTCTTTTTCTTTTCTTTTTTGTTAGTGCCTTTTATATTTCCCTAGAACCACATTCAGTATTCTAGGTGTGGTCACGACCTTTATTCTATACCAAAGTGACCATGTTGCTATTTTAATTTTTTAATTTAAACATATATTTGTATTTAAATAAATATAATTTTACATGAATGCACACTTAGTGGCAGATCATATCTGCTGTTATATAGTTGTTATTAGTGATATTTTTCTTTTTCTTTTTTACTTGGGTAAGTGTTATCTCCTCCCACCCTTCACCTAGATCACCCCTCAACTCTGTCACATATGTTAACACCAACATATTTTCTTACACATTTTCTTCACATTTATATAACTGTATACAAACATATACACACACACACACACACAAGTCTATGCAGATATATATTTGCTATTGTTCAAAATGGGATGATCACATGTTTTTTTCTGCACAGTTTTTTCACTCAAAAATTATGAAAATGTTTCAAGTCAATTGGTAAAATTTTAATTTTTTATAGTGGGTTACATATCATTCCAAAATGTAAATATAACATAATTTAACCAACCCTTTTCCTGTTGGTTGATGTTAAACTTTTCCCCCAGTTTTTAGCACTATGAACAATATTGCAATTAAAGATCTTGTAGCTATAACCTTACATAGTAATGCTTTTACTTTTATTAGGTTCCTAAGAATGCTATTTCTAAGGTCAACTGTGTATTTCAGATTTTAAAAGATGCTGCCAGATTGGTTTCTGAGAAGGATATAGAACTTGACATTTCCACCACTGGGAAGAGAATATCCTTTGGCTGGGCTTCTCACTACAGGAGGTATATCTCTCTTTTTAGAAAATGTTTGCAGGTCTAATAAATATAAAGTGATATTTTATTGTTAAACTAATTTGCATTTTGCTGATGACTGAGGAAGTTGAGCATCTTTTTATGTTATTTTGCTCTTTCAATTTACTCATCTATGAATTATTCAACCAATATCTTGTGCCCATTTATTCATTTGGGCTTTTTATCTCTCTTATATTTTTAAGGACTATTTGTGTTAAGTGCACGTGTTTGTCTATGTGTCTGTGTTTGCCAGCTATATAACAGATATTTTCTGAATGTTTGTTTGTTAACTCTGTTTATGTTTTTTTGTTAATTAAAAAATAGGTATTAAGGAGAGCATGTGTGGTGATGAGCACTGGGTGTTATACACAGCTAATGAACCGTTGAACACTGCATCAAAAACTAATGATGTACTATATGTTGGCTAATTGAACATAACAAAAAATAAAATTTAAAAAATGAAAAATGTATTGTTGAATAAGTATTTTTTTATTTCTTTTATTATGTATAATTTTTCAGACTTAAGAATGTCTCCCCTACTCCTTGATGGACATATATATTTTTTAAATTTTTTAAACAATTTTTTAATTTTTTAGATAAACTTTTATTTTCATTTATATTCTATTATTTAATGTACCTAAAGTTTACTTTTTTAAAAAATGTGGCAGATTCTGTGGGTTGGCTTATTCTATAGCAATGCCACAAATCCCATCTCCTGGCATTTCTCTGTTGTCATGGATAGAAGCTAGTATTTGCTATCTCAGGCTCCTTTGCAGTTTCAGGGCCATATGACCTTGGCTGGGCTATTGGCAAAAGTCCCTGGCAAAGGCACTTTTCTGAGTAAAATCAAAAGCTTGTTAAAGGCAAACAGAAAACCCCATGAAAACTCCTTTCCTTATTCCCTTTTGCCCATCTTGCTTGCCTGTAATTTGGATATTATGCCTTCAGTTTCTGAAGCTATCTTGCCATGATGAGAATGAAAACCACACCGAGGAAGGTGGAGCAGAAAGATAAATAGAAAGGAGATTGTGTCCTTGAATAGCTGGCATGGGCAGAATTACACTCCACCAGACTTACGTGAAAAAATAACCCTACGTATGTTTAAAGCTACTATATAACAAGGCTTCTGTTACTTAAAGTTGAAAACCAA